>NC_080717.1:29404375-29552090 GCF_019097595.1 Hemibagrus wyckioides
GGAGGCTCAGCTTACAGCAGATGAAGGTTTACTCTAGACACAGATGAAGTTAGATAATTAGAAGAATAGGCTGGTCGGTTGAACCACCTTACGGTTTAGTTTACCACCTTTACGGTTCTACAGAATGCCCTCTGGTGGGCCAGCGGCAGGATCCTACGCTCTCATTGCCGTGGCCGGGGTTTGATTCCCAGGTTTGAAATAACCCACTCTGCTGGTCCCTGGATAAAATGGGAGGGTTACGTCTCAATCAAATATGTGGTCTAGATGATCTGCTGTGCCGACCCTGAACGGGGAGCAGCCGAAAGAAAATCATGGAGAATAGATTTATGCAGCACTGTGTTTATTTCAGATGTGCAGTGGTGACTGGTTATTGCTCTGGGTCATGAGTTCAAGCCCCACAACACCGCCAATCTGCTACTATTGGGCCCTTGAGCAAGGCCCTTAACCCTCTCTACTTCAGCAGCACCATTTCATGACTGGCTGTTTGCTCTGACCCTGACAAGGCGGATATGCAAAGAAATGTATTTCACTCTCGGGCAGTGGTGGCTCAGTGGTTAGGTCTCTGATCAGAAGATCATGAGTTCAAGCCCGAGTACCACCAAGCAGCCAGTGCAGGGCCCTTGGGTAAAGCCCTTAACCTTTTCTGCTCCAAGGGAAATGTATCATGGCTGACCTTATGCTTTGACTCCAACTTCCTAACAAGCTGCAATAAGCGGAAAGTATGTTAGAGTCAAATATCTGTGACAAACTGAGGCTTTCTTTTTTCTTCTTCTTCTTGTATTCATCTTCAGTTTTATTTTTTGTGCATCAAAAACGAATGCAGTTCTCTTCCAAAAACTGGATTGCATCATTATATGGTAATAACCCAGAAGAACACAGAGTGCACACTGAGTTATACAGCAAGTCTATAACATCAAAATATATGTTATTACATCAGTAATAAACAAATACTAGATAATTCATATTGTAAAAAGCAATTCTGTGAAAAAAGGAAACATCCTGGAATAAGCATCAATTAAGCAAAATTTGGATGTAATAAGCTACAGATATTAACATTGAGCCTAGCCTCCGGTGCCGTGTGACGATGCGGTTATACACACTCATTTGCACACTGCTGTATTTGACAAAAAGACTTTGCAGGTCAAATGGATGGAAGTGAAGATCGCATGTGCTGCGTGTGGGTGAAACCTGTTAAAAGCCTGCTGTGGATATTTAATGACTATACTTTACCCTTTCACACTATACAGTATTAGATAGTTGCCAGGCAACAGCGTGTTAGCCAATCATGTGTATGCCTGAAGCAATTAAAGAGGGAAGTGCAGTGGGAAGAACTCCCAGCATGCACCACAGAGGGATGTAGTGATGTATCTTAATTTAAAGATATGTTTATTAGTGAGCGTAATAATGATACGTTGTTGTGTTGAGAGATGAGTTTAATGTCTAGCGTGAGGATGTAACAGTAAAATGGTGTGCATCAGACGTACATCACTTTTAACTACTGTTCAGTCTGATTAAACACTGGTGTGTGTGTGTGTGTGTGTGTGTGTGTGTGTGCAAAATTGTGTGAGACTGCAATACAATAATTTACAAGGTGCATGAAAAAAGCGATATAATATATAATGAAATAATAAAATACAGAGCAATAGGACACGCTGGATCAAGTGCTTTTCTACTGTGTTGTGAAATGAAACTTGATTCATGTAAACAATTAATTAATTAGGTCTACAGATGCAGTGAAATATTGGTACAGTAATATACTAGAATCATAGTAATACATTAGATTTACTTTAATCCTAGCTTTCTTGTCATTCATATATATTTGTATTATTTTTTTTTATTTTTCAGTTGCGTCTGTTACATCATGTTATATTTAATATTTAACAGAAAGACTATCATTTACTTCGCCAGTCCACATCTTCTATCCCGATTGTTAAAGGCTGTGCTGTAGATGTTGAAATTCTCCGTCTCAGGCGTGAACTACACACCTGCTGATTTGCATAATTTGAATGACATGCTGAGAAAATTGACTCAAGCCGGTGTTTATTCCATCACTGAATACACCTACACTTTCCCTACGTAAATATTGACAGCACTTTTCGACTCAGCGACTCTGCTCTGTGTTCACTTTGTAGTTTTCATTCCACTCGAGTGTTCATGCAGTGTTTCATATATGTTTTGTTTTTTTCAGGCATTCTTTGCAAAAGATTACATTTCCAATCACCCAGAGGATGGAGATAAGATCACTCGTCTCCGAGAGCTGATGTTTGAGCAGGTAATGTTAGCGACACAAAAGCAATTCCATACGCTTTGACCAATAAAGGTGATTAGCCGTGTGTTTTTTTCTGCTTAAGAAAAGATTCAAACACACGTCTCCTCTCGATCCCAGGCACATATTCTGGAGTATGGCTTGGCTGTGCATGAGAAATTCGTTCCACAGGACATGCGTCCGCTGCACAAAAAACTCATCGACCAGTTCCACGTGATGCGATCCAGTCTGGGTATACAGGTCAGTCTGGACAGATCCAGTGCATTCACATATACAGTGGAACCTCGGCATATGCTCTCCCTTAAAAAATTTCCGCCTTAAAAATTTAAATTTTGCAGAAATTTGCATTGGCATACGAAGCGTTTTGCCATATTAATGAACTGAACCGAACTGAACACCAAGCTCAGCCAACTGAAGTGAATTTACGAATTTTATAAATTTATTTGCAGTCAGTGAAAGCTGTGTAAAAGAGTCAACCCACGATATCAACGTCGCCTTCGGCATGGGTTCAAAAGCTGGGTGATTTTTGGCGTGTTTTTGGGGTGTGGGTGGTCTGTTCTATTTTTAGCCCAAGCTTGGTGGCACGACTTCCTGTGAGGAGCCTTGACATGGAATGCTTTGCTTGGGTCAGTTCTTTGTAAGCAGCCATACAGTTCATATTGATCATATTTTTGGGAGCTGGAACGGATTATTTGTATTCACATTATTTCTGATGGGAAAATTCGTTTCTCAGTACAGATCTTCACCTTAAGAACTCGCCTCCAGAACCAATTAAATTCCTATGCAGAGGTTTCACTGTACGCAAGAATTAATGAGATGAGCGACATGGTGTCCTTTTCCTCTCTGCAGCCACAGGAATTTCCTGCCTATGTGCGCGTCAGTCCTCTGCATTTTGCCAATGGCAGCCCTCGAACCTGCAGGACTCCTGTCCCCAATGCCATCAGTCCAGACGGAGGGCGGATTGTGGCTCGGCGCAGGTGTGTGTTTGTATCACGTCTGACAGTAAAGCTCAGATCATTAACTCTGTTATGGTACAAACTTTCAACAAACTTTACAAATCTTTTTAACTTTCTAACTTTCATTTTCTAAATTTCAGCAGCAAACATGTCTTCTCTGAACGGCTTTTGAGATAACTGGACAATAAGCTTTTTTTTTTACCTGGTTCTTGATGGTGGTTCTGTGTGAGGTGTGTGAATGGGACAGGGACAGAGATCAGATTATTGTTTCATATTTCAAGTTACTTTTTAATAAAGTGATTTATTACCCTCAAGGACAGACACTAATTTATGAAATTCATCTGGGTGCTAAAGAGTTTCATAACAGACACCCAGACAAATCCCAGCTCTCAGAGAAAAATCTTCTACTTCAGATGACTGTATATATATAAAATTATATCATTTTTCACTGCTACTAAAATATTATTCAGACAATGGCAATTAAAAGGCAACTTAAGACTAAGAACACTCATGCTGTTTTTCATATTAAATGTAAATCAGGCTGATATGTGAATCCTATTTAACAAAACCATGAAGAGATAACTTCTTTTATACAAGATTAAACTTTTAAAGCTGTTTTTTAATACTACAACAGGAATACTTCAGCCTTTTTTGCCAAAACATCACAATTCACAAAGCCTAAATCATAATACTAAATTCTTACCATTCATCTGGGAGATTTTTGTCAATTAAATATTATTTTCTGTAATATATTTTCAGTCTGTAATAAAGCACAGTTTTGAACACAGTCTTATTTAATGATCACCTCCTGTTGCTGCCTGCATCCTAAACTGCCTTCCAGAGCATTAGAATAATAAATCAAGCTTGTTATGCAGTTTGGGACATGACCTTTCATTGTAAATGAATCTCCATCAGGTCTCCTGCATGATAAACAGGTCTAATCTGGAATGTTTTTTAAATTTTCCTGAATATTGGTGGTTCTCCAGCTCCAGAGCTTGTGTCTATAGGGTCAGGTACTTTTGTTAGCAAATTTATCCAAGCTTATGAAAGTTGTTAAAAGTTAACTCTTCTTACCAGGAGGCCATAAAATGGAATTTGCTCCTGTTTTGTGTGTCCAGGTTCAGCATTGAACGTCTTCATCTTAATCACAGTGCTGGATAATGTAAAGCTGATATGAAAGTAGATACTCAGAGCTTTAAGAATTTGTAGTTTTTCAGATGTATGTCTGTTTATATCTCTCCTACCAGGAGCAATGTTTTCATAATAAAGTTTATTAAAAAAGGGTTTTTTTCACATAAATGTTTGTATCTTCAGAGTAAATGCTGATATCAAACCTACTTCTGCTCTCTGAGATGCTCCAAGTGCTTGTTCATTAACAGCTAAAATGAGAAGGTGTTGATCTTCAACCAGTAAAATTGTGTGTAAGGTTCTCCAACAGAGGGAAAAACACACGTCTAAAACACACTGAAAGCCAACAGACTCGTTTTATATCAGACTTCATTTGACTTCAGAGAATTCATTTGTTTACACTGAATGAAAATGTCTGATGAGTTGATTTCCGTTTTGACGACAGAATCGAGTGTTCTGGTAAAAAGAGTTAAAGTGAATAAAATTCCTCTACTTGTTGCTTGAGTAAAGCTTTAAAGAAATTGACTACATCTACATTTCTGGGAAAATGATAAGCCGTAATGGTCAATAGATCCCACTTTAAGGCACAATCCAACAGCAAGGAACACAACCCATTTATTTTATCCTCTTTTCTGAGAGTGTAATGTCCAGTCCGTTAACATTCAGTCTCATGTCTCTCCTGTGTCAGCCCTCTCAGTTACCCGGCTGTCAATCGCTACTCTTCCTCCTCGCTGTCATCACAGGCCTCCAACGACGTGAGCAACATCACAGGCCAGTCGGAGAGCTCAGATGAAGTCTTCAACATGCAGGTGTGTGCTCCAGGATTTCTGTAGATATCATGGATAAGCATTCTGCCCATTAATTGACCTTCATTAGTAAGCAGTTAACTGGAGATGCTGAAAGAAAATCATGATATCATGTTTCCTGGCAGTGCAGTTTGCTTGCATTTAATAACTCAACAGGATAATGTCACTTAGAAACCCAAAATCAGTTTGCATTTAAATCTTCAATGGAGAATTTTAAACTATATGATATAAACCATGATATAAACTACCAAATTTTCTAAAGTGTTCTTTTTTTGTATAACCAGTGATAAAAATGATAAAACTTTATCTTCATGTTTTTATCATTAACCGTAATGAAAATGAGATTTAACAGATGATTGGTAAAGGACTTCAGTCTGTAGCAGTGACCAAAAAATGAGCTTTTAACATCTAATGACATTTGGGCTCATTTATAACGTTATTTTCTGTTATCTTTCCACTCTGTATAAAATATTATTAAAATATTAGAACGCATGACACGTGATAACGGATGTTTTTAATGATCACTTCACCTCCTGTTGCTGGCTGCATCTTAAACTGCCTTCTAACATTAAACAGTAAATTAAGATTATAGTGTTATGTAGTTTGGGACACAGACTTATGTTGAAAATGAATGAAGACAGCGTCTTTAGCCGGTTTTGCCAAAACATAAAACTCTCCATTCATCTGGGAGATTAAATATTATTTTCTGTAATATATTTTCAGTCTGTAATGAAACATTTGAACACAGTCTTATTTAATGATCACTTCCTTCATGTTGCTGTCTGCATCCTAAACTGCCTTCCAGAGCATTTATTACATAATAAATCAAGCTTGTAATGTTATGCAGTTTGGGACACAACCTTTTATTGTAAATGAATATTTGGCATGTTACTGCTGGTTTGAGCAGCTGATGGAGGAATAAAATGGACACTATAATGGGTAATGCCACTGATATCATACTCCATCAGGTGTCCTGCATGATAAACAGGTCTAAATCCAAATCTAAACTTTTCTCTAAAATATTGGTGGAACTCAAGCCCCAGAGTTTTGCCTATTCCTTGTGATTTATAATGTCCATGGTGGTTATGTCCAGTGTGTTGCAGCCAGAGGATGCACTACCAACCCCCTCTGACCATCCAACAAAGCAAGACCCCCCCAACCCCCCCACTCTGCACACACACACACACACACCTTGATCCCATCCTCCAAAAGGAGGATATACTCATATACTGTGTTAGGGCACAGTGGATTCATAAAGCCTACACAGTGGAAAGTCATGTTGCTTTGGAATTTAGTAAAGTGGTCTTTAATGCTTTGGAGAATTTCAAGAATTCTTCAGTAGTTCAATGAAACACTGTGTGTCCAGATTTAGTTTAGATTTAGTCTAAGGAACAGTTCTCAGTGGAACAAGACATCCAGTTTGACCTAAATGAGCTGCCTGGTTACTGATCACGTTGTGCTTTTCTTCTTTTCAGCAAATCACCTCTGCTGGAAGTTTCTGTTTAATTGAAACACTGGTCAATTATCTAAAAGCATTCCCACCAGATCTTATTGTGAAAACTTTCAACTTTCACACAGAGCTTCTTGCAGCACTGTAGAGATCAATCATGTTCGGTGAGAGATGACAGCTTCCCATGTCATTAGTGACGACACGCATTGACCACTAGATGGGGGCGTGTCCAGTGACACTACAAAGTTGAGAAAAGTTGAATATGGAGCGAATTGGTGCAGCGACTACTAACGGGAGTGAAACCAGACTTTAGAGAGCATGTGATCCTTCACAAAGAGCACACACTGATAATCTTATATGATAGAATTCAATTCAATTTTTTTTTCAATTCAATTTTATTTGTACAGCGCTTTTAACAAAGAGCATTGTCTCAAAGCAGCTTTACATGAGAAGCAACATAAGAAAACAACAAACATATAAACAGACAGACAGACAGACAGTCCTAGATGTTATTCCAAGTGAGCAAGCCTGAGGTGACTGAGGCGACTGTGGCAAGGAAAAACTCCCTTAGATGGTAAGAGGAAGAAACCTTGAGAGGAACCAGACTCAAAAGGAACCCATCCTCATTTGGGTGACAGTTGTGTGATGCAGATACAGCATGTGTATAGTGTTATGTAAATCAATAAGGAGGTGGCTGTCCATGGCGCTGCTTGAATATCCCAATTCTCACGAGCAGAACCCGGCTGGAGCTGGTCCATCTCCGGATGCCACTGGAGCACAGTCTCTGTATGCCTCGGGATGGGTAGAAGAAGGGAAACAATGGAACAGAATTAGCGTAGCTGCTGTTCATAATATTAGCAGTACTAGCTGAATGTGCATTTAATCAGATGTACTGGAGCACAAGGTTATGGGATGTGTTAGATGTATGTCAGGATAAAGAGATAAATCTTTAGTCTACATTTAACCTGGGAGACTGTGTCTGAGCCCCGAACACTGTCAGGAAGACTAGTCCAAAGTTTAGGAGCTAAATACGAAAACACTATACCCCCTTTTGTGGACTTTAATATTCTGAACTACCAGAAGTCCAGAGTTTTGTGATCTTAAAGAGCGTGGTGGATTGTAGCGTGTCAGAAGACTGGAGAGATAGGTGGGAGCTAAACCAATTAGAGCCTTGTACGTGAGTAGAGCTAATTTATAGTTAATTCTAAACTTCACAGGTAGCCAGTGCAGGGATGATAATATTGGGGTTATATGATCATTTTTTCTTGATCTGGTAAGAACTCTGGCGGCTGCATTCTGGACTAACTGTAGCTTGTTTATTGAAGATGCAGGACAAACACCTAGTAATGCATTACAGTAGTCCAGTCTGGAGGTCAGGAATGCATGAACTAGCTTTTCTGCATCAGATACAGATAAAATGTTCCTAAGCTTGGCGATATTTCTAAGATGGAAGAAGGCTGTTTTTGTGATATTGGAAATACGATTTTCAAAGGATAAGTTGCTGTCTAATATTACACCCAGGTCTTTCACTGTTGAGCTAGTAGTAACAGTACATCCTTCTAGATGCAAGCTGAATTGCGAGAGATTCTGTGGACTAGTTTTTGGACCAATAAGTAATATCTCTGTCTTATCAGAATTTAATAATAGAAAATTATTGGTCATCCAATCTTTAATATCTTTAACACACTCAGTTAGTCTAGACAAATGAGATATTTCATCTGGTTTTGATGAGATATATAACTGGGTATCATCGGCATAACAATGGAAACTAATCCCATACCTTCTAATGATGTTACCCAATGGAAGCATGTATACTGAGAAAAGCAGAGGTCCTAAAACTGATCCTTGTGGGACCCCGTATTTCACTGGCACTACACTGGACAGTTCTCATTTAAATCTACAAAGTGGTATGGATCAGACCGGTAGGATCTCAACCATTTTAATGACTGTCCCTGCATACCTGTGTGATTTTGTAAGCGATATACAAGAATGTTATGATCTATAGTGTGGAATGCAGCACTAAGATCAAGCAGGACTAAAATGGAGATGCCCATACACACTACTGAACTTTATACACAAATGCCTAACCTCCAGACTGTTTCACTTTAGCAGCAAGAAAACCCATTTGTTGTTAAGTGGAACATTAATTGTGCTATCCACTCTTAAAAGTTATCACTATGGCAACCAGTAGTAGGAACACCTACCAGCAATCGCTGTGCGTGTGAACATAGCTTTGTTGTTGAAGTTGTTATAGCTGGCATGTTGACCTGTTTTTCTGTCCACAGCCAAGTCCGTCTACCTCAAGCCTCAGCTCGAACCACTCCGGCTCTCATAACGTGAACAACTCAGCTCCCTCAAGCAATAGAGGTGAGTGTACGGATGTGTGGAAAATATTCAGCATGACATCATCATGAGTTAGCATGCTGAGCTCCTAAAGTTAGTGTATTTTACAGCATTTCTTCCTCAGACTATTTATTATTCCTCTTTGAGGTGGGCAGGTTTGGTTGTTTATCTTGTGTTGTCTGGCAGAGTGATGAATGAACAGGAAGCTGTTTTGTCACCTGCTCTTATTCTCCTGCCTTTTAAACACTCTTAACACTCACCTCTTCTGTGTAGATTCCCTCCCATCAGCGTCTCCACTGCCGTTGGACAAACACAAGCATTCGAAAGAGAGCGCATGTCTCTCACCCAGAGACCGACTGTGCAGCGGAGTTTTCTCCAACCCTCTGGACCCCACGCAGGTGAGCTGAGTTGAGAAAACTCTCTCAGGTAAGCAGCCATGTGAAACGTGATACGACCGGTTTCTGTGTGCCGCTTGCAGAGGATGATGCCGTTCCAGATAGACGCAAGCCTGCCACGTTGCGAAGCCAGTTTCCCCACAGCAGAAACCGGTAAGACTCCTGCTTCAGTGCAGAACATATTAAACCACATGCACACGACAGTATCAAAGTTTTAGGCATGATCACAATATTTAGATCAGTTTTCATCAGATTACATAAACATCAGATTAGATGTTTATTTTTATTCTAGGACAGCATCGTGGTACATCACATAGTTTCTTCACATCTCAGATCCATCCAGGTTCTAGCTTTAGCTGTGGTTTGGGTTTCTGTGCATGTTCTCCTCATGTGTATGTGGGTTTCCTCAGGGTTCTCTCAACTCCCAAAAACAAGGTGTATTAGCTATGATAAACTGCCCGAACACGTGAATGCGTGTATGATGTATGTAGTACAATCAAATTTTAGGTTTAGAAACACAGATTTTCCAGAAAAGTCCGTTTTACAGTGATGAATAGAACATAAAGTTATAGAACACTGTTAAGGATAATGGATGATGTCTGAAATCACCTGCAGAAACAAGACATGCCTCTTGCAAGATGATTTCTATTTAAAACTATACAACAGACAATAAATTCGAGAACAGATTGCAAACAGTGTTGGTGCCATATATTGATTAGATTTGATTAGATTTATTACTTTTTACTGATATTTCTGTGTTTGTTTTTGAATGTATGTTTGGTATCTGAAGTTCATCAAAGCTGAACAGCTTCACTCCAGAGACATTCGTATAAAAGTAAAAAATACACATTTGTTAAGAATTTTGAGTGAAAAAGAAGTGAGAGAAAAAAAAAGAATGAAAAAAGAATGAAAAATGAACTGTGAAGATAAAAAAGAGACAGTGGTTAAAGGACAGAGAGAGAGAGAGAGAGAGAGAGAGAGATGTTTGTTTGGGAACACAAAGCCTTTTCATTCTTCCCCACAAACACTTTGCACAATAATGTATACTGTATATACTGTGCCTCCAGGGCTGGTGGTTCCATTCCCACCTCTGCTCTGTGTGTGTGTGTGTGTGTGTGTGTGTGTGTGCCTGTTCTCCCTGTGATTCAGGGGTTTCCTCCAGGTTTCCTCTCCCCGACCAAAGACATACTCTGTTTGCTGATTGGCTTCTCTAAATTATCTGTAGTGTGTGTGTGTGTGTGTGTGTGTATGCCCTGTGATGAGTTGGCACCCTGTCCAGGTTGTTCCCCTGGGATACACTCCAGGTTCCCTGTGACCTTGTGTGGGATAAATGGATGGATAAATGGATGGATGGATGTAAATATATATGCTATAAGCTGATGTGTGTGTTATATTGTTATATTGCTCTATATTGTGTATTTTGTAAGCAGCTCAAAGCAAGAACATAAGAGCTCTGTCTCCTATGCCAACCTCAAAGTCTCCTCAAAAGGTAGGTGTCAGTCTGTAAGGACTAATCCTCTGAAATATATAACATTATATAACAAACATCATGAACAGCCAATTGACCAGAGAGTCACAAAGCAGGAAGTAATTATGAAGGGGGGGGGTGTCTTCACTAGTCAGAGATGGACAGGAAATTAAGAAAGGATGGACTAATAAATCCTGTGAAGGAATCTTCTGTATGCTGGTATCACATGCAAATTAAAACACACACATTATGTTATTACACATTCGTTATGAGTATTTGATTAGTCTTGGTGATATGCAGAAGACAACATATGGAGCAATTAAAAAAATATGGAGCTTGTAAAATATGTTTAATATACCAAAACATTATTATACTAGGTTGTAGAATGATCAGATGGTGAATATTCCATAAAATATTACAACATATCATTATGAATTTAATCAGTAAAACCATACAGAAGAAAATGATCTCAAATAATAGCCATCTTGTCATTCTACAGACCTCAGCTCCTCCCCTCACCCCCTCTCCTACTGACGGCTTGCCTGCGGGCAGCTTAGCATCGCACTCTCCCGCCCGCTCGGGCAGCTACAGCAGCGGCATCTCCTCTCTGAGTCGCTGCAGCGTGTCTGAGACTTGTGGCATCGATGCGGCACCACCCGAGCCGTCCGTGCCCGCGGTCCTGCCCGCCGATAACGCCATCCGCCGCGGCAGCAAGACGCCACCGCCCTACAGCGTGTATGAGAGGAACAACCCGCGCCGTGCCACCCCACTTCCCCACAGCCTGTCGGTGCCGCCTGCCACAGACAGCACCAACCTGCCCGCCAAACCGCAACTAAGCCGCACGCAGAGAATCAACTCGGAGCCACGGCACAGGATCACGCCACGGAAAGTCTCCCAGCTGTAGAGCTCCAGCACAGGAGTAGTACCTGGAACTGTCTATGCAGATCATCCAGGTTATCATGAATGTCTAGTAGTAAGTACTGAGTCACAGTGTCTGGACTTGACGTGTAGTCTTCAAGATGTTTCATCATTGAAAGTTAATTCTCTTTGCAATGATCCCACAGATCCATTCACCCTGACTTCACCTACTAGACACACCCAAGTGATTCCGTGAGGCAAGCAGGAATATATTACAGATGCAGTTTTATTTTTTTGTATTAACTAAAAGGAACACAATCGCGTGTTTTTTACTGCAGTGGCTGTCTTGCAATCTTCTGTGCGTTATTAACGGACAACCTGCATAAGTGCAGCGTCCAGTGGGTTCTATGTTTATTTTTCGTGAATGTTTTTTTTTTTTTTTTGAAAAATTTTATTCAATTCATATTCTGCATGGAGATATATCAGCGCTTCAAGTTCTCATGACCAATTATTACAGCTGAACTGGAATTGGGTCAGCGTTATATATCGCACATATTTTCCATTAGTATACATCCATGGCTAGTGAGACTCGCGTACAAGCATAGCCGTTAAGAGATTAGAATCTACTCTAAAAGGGCATATAGTTTACAGTTCAGTCTTTAGATCTGGCAGGTCCACATACCACTTTAGAGCAAAGGTCTGAATCATACTGGTATTTTTGATAGATGTACAAAAAGCTCCTATCTGTACAGTATTCCGCTTATTCAACGGCAATGTTTTTAGGCCTTATACATGGACAAAGATGTGCAGCGAGTCCTGCATCCTGTTTTAACCGCTTTGTCCTTTCTGGAATGGCTGAAAGGTGCTACATATTTCTTAGTGTTTCTTTCTGACGTAGCCTTGTAGCTGCCGAACCTGCCTGACCGTTAATTGTGCAATGTAACGAAATCGTGTGGTCTCCAAGTATTGTGCCAAAGAAACAAAACAATATTAACATTTCTGTTGGTGAGAGTAGCTAGGGCAGCTTAGAGCTCACATAGCCGTGTGAATGCTTGTGCTTGACAATGTGCTTTTTATGCAGTGTGCTGAGGCCTAGAGTACGATAGCATGAGGCATGTACAGCATCAAGCAATATAACCAGTGTAGTTTCCTAAAGAGTGTGACACTCAAAGCACAGAGGGCACAGATTGGTTTTCTTTCACTTTCAGCGATTTCAGAAGGTTTACTCTGATGTTAGCAGAATAGCCTCAACAAGACGACGATTTAAAGCGTCATATGTTGGAGTGTTATATGAGGAAAGCGATCTTGATTTGTATTTCAGGTGGTCATGCACAAAAGTTAAAACCTGTTTTTAACTGCCAAAAGCACAGCGGACATGGAATTAAAGGAACACTGTACTGAGTATTTTTTATCTTTTAATCCTTGTTTCAACTTTCTTAAAGAATGTAAAAAAAATTTTGTTTTAGATTTTTTTACATTACATTTTTTATGTCAGTTATTAATGAGGCTTCAGTTTAATGATTCTACAGGACAAATTTGTACAGTGTTCAAGACTTTTCCCCTTCTCCCCTTTCAGATTTTCCGAAATGATGTTAACATTTTGACTAAAACATGTATTTTCAAGTGAGTTTGATCCGTTTACTAGGCATGTGCTGATAATCGATTACGAAAATAGATTACAAAACTTAACAATCAAAATTAATATCATTATTTTGGACACTGTGTCTGTCCCATGTGGGCAGCTGTCTCCTAATGTTCCTTAATTTGGACCATGAGGAAGTTGATGTGTTTCCTGCTCAGAGAATGTATTTTTAAAAAGCTTAATGTCGATTATATTCTAAAGCTGGACGACAGGCTAGGCAATTTACCACGATATGAAAATGTAATATCTGTCTATGCGTACCGATGCCTGAAAAGTAACCTTTCCTGTAAAATATATTACCTTCTGTGTGCCGCCACAAATGCAACAACAAATGCAAAAAAATCTTTAGTGAAAAAGCGACAAGAATGACAAAACATCTGATAGCTGTTCACTGCCGATCCGCAACCAGAAATCATTTCACGGGTTTAACGATGATTAATACTGTAAGAGACCCACAACACGAACTTTTTGGCATTTTAATGGTTGTTTAATTTGTTTCTAGTTGCTATTTCTGCTCCTCTGTTTGTCAGTATATTGTTACTATGATGTTTGCATCTATTCTGAACACAAATCTGGAAAAATCCCCTTTTCGTTGTCTGAATTTTCTATTAAAATATTCTTGATGGAAGACAGAGTAGTAATCATTACAGGGTAATTTGAGTAATTGCAACACTAAAAAAAAATATTTCAAATCATTTTTCCACACTGAGACGAAACGTTAATCTGTGCCAAAAAATGAAGAATTTGCAACTGAGTGACATTAATACTAACTAAATACTAATAATATGATTGAAGCAGCACAGCTAGAGAATTTGTCTGTTTATTGTTTGTTTGTTTGTTGTTTGAACATCACTGTAATTTTACTGTTCTCGTAAAAAAGCACAGTTTTGAACCTTATATCGGTCATCAGTTTCTTAAGCAAACCCGAGTAATAGCAGCTAAAGTGGATTCAGGCTTGGAAACGCATGACTCTGTAAATGGTGGCCATTAGTACGTTGCTTGTGTGAATGAATTGATAAACAGTGTTGCAGTTGTGTTCACATATGCCTATGCTACTAAAGATGCTCATTCTAGGCAATTTTGTAATTTTTAATGGATTGCCTAGTGACCACTTTTAGAAAAACAAACTAGTATTCTTGTATTATCTCTCTTTTTCCCTCACTTTGTCTCACCTTTTGTATGGATTAGGTTTTATCTTTTTTTGTTCAATTTTTTGAACCTGTAAAGTTGTACTTTATATCATATAATGGGATGAAAGTATTCCATATAGCCCGTGTTACAGATTTTGTACAAACTGTGTTTATATGAAAATGTAACCCGTTCATAGGCTTTGAATGTTGCAATGAAAATTTTTATTTGTAAATGTTGACTATTAGACATTAATGAATAAAGGTTGATTGATGTAAAAAAAAAAATGGTTAAAAGGATAAAACCATATTAACATTCCACTATTAAAAACACTTATAACACAAATTAGGTAATAGAGTGAATACTTATCTGTGTTGTTTTATCATTTCGTGACATTGACATGAACAGATGAACTGAATCTGCATGCTGAACTTTATTATGGTGCAATATATCAAAAATAACTGAAAATACACCGAAGGATCTGGATTACTTCATCACCCAGAACTGAAAACATAAATGTTGTTTTTTTCCAATTCATAGTGCTTAACACTACTATAGTTATATAAATAAAATTAACGTACAAATATGATCCCTGTTGCCATAGAAATAACCATAAATAAGTTGCTCTAGAAAACTAAGCAGTAACCAAAGTACTCTAAAATTTTATTCTTTGATTTTTGGTTTTATAAAACAAAAGTACAGATTACTTACACAGTCACCTCAAAGCTGTGTCTGAAATGCTGCGTTGTCTGGGTCATGGGTCTCAACCCTTTTGAGTAGACAGGAGTCTGGACTGACTGGATATAATTGCCCAGGGGCTTGGCCGAAATGGCTGAAAATGGACAGACTTATCTATTAAAACAGATTTCCTTTGACATAAGAACCCTAGTTCAAGTACATCATTATTTATTTATTATTTATTAATTAGCCAGCTAACATTAGCTTAGAAAGTTGCTAATATAGCTGTTACTACAGGAATATCAATGCTGACTAATTAGAATGGGTTTACCTTGGGCAAAGATGATGATTTTTGCGTAGATTACTTAATAAAATGGTCTTTCATAATTAACTCATGAAAACTAATTCCTAGACATTAGATTTTTATTCCAGGTGTCAGACTTTCATCCACTTTTAAATCAACCTTTTTCAGCACTGGCCCTATGTCAGCAAATCCACTGGGTGTCAACCTTGGCCCAATGTCCACTTGGTCAATTTTAGCAAACCAGCACTTTCTAAACTTTCCTTTTAGCAGACATTAGCTAATGCATGCTCAGAAAGTCTTTAGAAAGGCCCAGATGATGTTACTGAGACTATTCCATTGGGTGCCAATGTTGTCCATTGAGCCAATGTTGGGCCACCAACCGGCATCACCCGCTTATAAAGTACTGAAATGAAGTTATGAAAAAAGCTTCTCTGCCACCGCTGTGCCAGTGTTGGTTCCATTTTGGCAGGGTCACTGTGAAAAGTGCTGCTTTGCCAACATTGGCAGGACATTGTATAGTGAGGGCCAAACACAGCCTTCCAAACCCGACAGGTTAACACCAGTGGTGTAAAGTAATGAAGTAAAATTTCTTCGTTACAGTACTTAAGTATTTTTTGAGAGTTTTTGTACTTTCTTGAGTTTTTATATTTCTGTCAACTTTTACTTCACTACTTTTTTGAAACAAATTCTATACTTTTACTCCAATATATTTTCTGTTCTGCATTTTCGTTACTTACTACAAAAAAAACCTGCATCCAAATTTGCGTTAAAGGAAGTTTGTGGTTAGTGATGACTTTATGTCCACACGGAGCTGGGGATTTTTAAAAACAGATTTTTCAACTTTGTTATTTTTTTCAATTCTGTCCACATGACCTATGTGTTAAAAATGTCTTTGTCCACATGAAAACGTAAAACGCCCTGTTAAGTGCTGTCAGGAGTCTAGCCAATCAGAAGCCTAGACAAAACTTTATTACTGGTTCCGGTAGTTTAACAACAATGGCGTGTCGTGTGAAAGCGATGCCCTTGACATGCGAAAATTTTATTATAGAATGTAGAAGTCGGACCGGGTCTCGTCCAAAACCGCCATCGCTCTGTGTGTTGTGGGAGTTCTGTATGCAGCAGCAGTGAGCTCCGTATTACATTCCGACCCTCTGTTCATGACCGTAATGTGGGAGTAACTGTGCGTGTGTGCACACGTAAAAAGTCCAGTAAACAACATTAACACAGTCAATAGTTTACGTAAGTCTGCTATTGCACAAAATATCTTCATAAACAAAGCTGACGTCAAATCAGGGAGACCGGCTCACAGACAATGATGTCAGTTCATCAGAATCTCCGTTCCCCCTGTCCACACAACACCACTGAAAACTGAGTTCTGGAAAATCTTCACTTTGGAAGGAGTTTTCCAAAAGCTCCCTTTTCACCGTCCTCAAACTGCATTATCATGTGGACGAAAGGTCAAAACACAGAGAAAAATCTCCCTTCTTGAAAATCCCCGGGTTCGAGTGGACATGGCCTTAGTTACAAGCTCACAGGTATGGAGACACTGATACTGTACACTTCATTACAATACAGTTCTAAAGGCCTCTTCTTTATTTCATACAAGTCTTATTTTTTTGGTGCTGCACTTATTGAGAAGTTTAAGAAAGAAAGCAATACAGAATAAAATTCATAAGTCTTGCTTTTTTATTAATTTACTTCTACTTTTACTTTCCATACTTGAATACATTCATGAAAATACTACTTTTGATACTTAAGTACAGTTTATTTCAGATATTTTAAGACTTTTACTCAAGTACAGTTATAATGGTTGTCTTTAACTTTTACTCGAGTCATTTTCTAACAAAATACCTGTACTTTTACTCAAGTATGACTTTTGGGTACTTTATACACCACAGGTTAACACGCCACGAGCTAACGTTACCTCACAAGACTGTGGTGTTTAAGGGAAAACTAATTCATGTTCAAAATGTTTATTCAAGTACAAAGACGTGTAAATATTAATACATAAATATCAAAGCTAAATATCTTTAATATTATTTCAAGATTTCATTTCATTTCCCTCACTTTTTATTTATGTCTCTACTGTTCAGTATGTATGTGCTGTGATTAGCCTTCAATGCTAATGCACGGAGTTGTGTATATAGGGTTAAAGGCGCCGTGCTTTAGGACCGCGCGGACAAATAAATAGAGGGAGAGTCGTGACGTAGCAGCGGAGCTGCACGCGGATCACAGTGTAGGTGAGTGGAAGTGAGTGGAGCCGGTTAGAGACGAGCTTCCCTTTACACCTCACAAACATTTAATCTACACAACACACTCTGTCTTTTTCCCTGCTGTGAATAGTTTTTAAACATAGTTATAAGGAGGCGTCCACGAATGAAGTACAGTAGTTAAATAGGATGGCTCTTCGCATAATATTAGCAGGTCAAACTAGCATGGCTAGCTACGTGATTAAAAGTGTAGGGCGCTGCGCGTGCCGTTCAGGAAGCACGTGAAGGCACAAGGTTACACTCGCGCGCTGGGAAAGGGTCATGCATTCACCGTGCACAAAAATATTATATATGAGATATATAAATGAATCTTATATAAAAAATCTTATATATGAGATATATGCATGCGTGCAGGAGTAAATAGAGGGTAGCTGAACATTGGTTTAATAATGACAATAAAAGTAATAATAATGCAGTTTGTTGCAATGAAATATCAGTGATTATGCCACAGTGATTATTCTAAATTCATACAGTTAAGTTGATTAGTTTGTGTCAGTTGGGAAAAGTTGAAAATGTGCAGACCAGGGTACTCCAGTTAGTTTGGGAGAGCTAGTGCAAATGTAATATATTTTGAGTAAAATTGCCTTGATTTAAATTACAGACATACATTTATTATATTTACCTCATTATCAGCAAATACTATACATTTTCACAGAAATTAAAAGGAGTACACTGTAACAACATAGTAATATCACATAGATCAGTTGCACCGCATAAAAACGCTGTAAACTCAATTATTCCAATTATAGGAACAAATTTTATTGAAACCCAGAAATATTAATTAATTACAGTAGATAATTGTGTGTTTTTTGTGATATCATACTAACCATGATTACTATTACGTATGTTTAATTTACAACCTTAGATGACTTAATTTTCATTTTGTAGAAGTATCAGTTTAAGCCGGGCATCAGCCGTATTTCATCAGAGTGGACGTTAGTGCATGCATCTTTTTGGTCTCTGTGCTGCCACGGTTTTCTGCACTTTACAGTCTCAGACACGAGGTGCAGGTGCTACAGGTACTGTCATTTTACCACGAACTGCACAAATGCTTCCTCCTCACAAACTTCCAAACAAAAATGACCTCAACAACCTTGCAAAACTATACTAGTGGTCAGTTTAGAGGCAAGTGTACAATAAACTTTCATGTAAAGAAAGATTAGAAACTTGTGTTTTTGTTTGCTTGTATAAATTTTATTTTCCTTGCACAAAATAAGTATCTGGACATGGATGAACCCTACTGGCTTTTTATAATGGACATAGAGGACCACATAAAACAATGTCCACAGTTGACATAATGAAGTCATAGCCACATGCAGCTAAACATATTAGAATTATGCTGGCTCTTCCCTCAGCTTTACATTATAAAAAATGGACTAAAAATGCAGCACATTATCAAAACAGCTGAAAGACACTGAAGTGGGAGTTAATAAATAACAGTAGTGTGAGCCAAAAGACAATAATAGTACATGGCAAGACTCATATTTGAAGACACATGATATTTAAACGCAGTATGGCGTGTTCAGTGTTCAGATGAAACACTTTAGATGTTCACAGATGAAAAAACTTTAGATTAAAATCTCTTAAAACTGTGAATGATGCTATGACATTCTACTGAAAACCACTAATAGCAAAACAGCAAAGGATTATGGGACAGATACAAATACAGTGGTGGTGTTGAGACGCAAACAAAATTCCCTCAAGCGCACTTCTATGGAGGTTTACGGTCAAATGCATCTTCAGCACAACTCGATTGATGACGTACAGCAGAACATTTGCTTTAACTGCAGATCTCTTGTTAGAGGATCTTCGTCATACAGAGTACATGTGTAAATATTTATGTATTCATTATAGTAATTGCAGGTAAAGACATAAGTCTCTTAAAGTCTGGAAAAGAAATGCGTTGTTGATTTCAGTGTTTAAACCGAGCATCCTCTGCTGGTGTGTGTCTAAGGTGAGAAGCTGAATTTCTCTAATCTCTAATGATGTCACTGTGATGCTTCAGTCTCAAGCTGGAATTCACTACATTGCTTTTTTTGACCAGCAGAAGATTGGAACGAAGAAGCTTAACATGCATGTTTCTTATGTATGTAATATTAATACATTCCATTTCTTTTAATGTGGTGTAACTGCAGACGTGTGCAGTGATGTAGTCTCACAACTCACGTGTGTAGAATTTAATACGTTTTCCTGGGAAGATATACAGTCACACATGGACAGATCATAAATGTATTAGCTAGACCACCAACGTTTGTTTGCCCAGGAAACCTCCAGGCTAAAAATGTTTAGTTAACGTAATAATGTGAGTGAGCTCTAGGTAAAAGCTACGTCCCAGTGACGTATTACACGCTGTGTACTGCAGTACTGTGTATACTACCATGTGGACTATGATGGAGATGAAACAAAAACGCTAAACAAAAACATGGCTGTGTTTAAGCGCTGTTCCACACGAGTTACTGACATGGAAATACTTCAACATGACCACACATCTGCAGCTCCATCACCCAGAGATATCACTGTGTGGAAGCAGGAGGGCAGAGCAGGGAACACAGGAACCCAAAACACCACAGTCCCCTATCTGATTCCTTCCAGCATTCAGACACAACTGGTTCAGAGAGACACAAAAAATAATTATAATATAATAATTGCTAAAGATTTGCAGCCGTTTTCTGTGATGGGTGATGTGGGCTTTCGGCAGCTTATAAAAGTGATCGAACCGCGTTACACACTACCGACACACCCTTTTTCCCCGAACTCTATGAAAAGACGTGCAAAAAATCGAAACCGAATCGGCTAAAGCACAAAGCCCTGCTCTAATAACAGATATTTGGACCTCGCAGGTAACAGAGAGTTATCTCACCCTGACTGGTCATTACATACCGGATTGGGGGAAAAGAGCGCCGTACTCCAAACCCATCTTCTGTAATAAAGTCATACAAGCGCTAATTTTTATATCTCACTATTTTCAGTACACTATGAATGTGTACAAGTTGATTTTTGGATTTAAGTAAAATAAAGAGAATTGCAACTAAAACCAGTTTTTTTCTTCTTAACATACTTACTGTTCCTGTCACCTAAACAAAGAATAATGGGAAAAAAACTTTAATTTGCCAAGCCATCAGAACCGAACCGAAAACCGTGATTAAAAACCGCGGAACATATTGAACTGTGGGTTAACTGTATTGTTGCATCCCTAGTAAATGCAAGTATATATGGTAAGTATACTATAAGTGCATTTGTTGTTGTTGGGATTTTGAGTGTGACCACACTACTCACACTATTTTTACTACAAAATGGCACAGAACAGTGGACAAGTATGCGACTTGGGTCGCACCTTAAAACTTGATTGTCTTCTTCGAACAAAGTTTATAATGTTACCATGGCAACTACTTTGCTCTTTGGCCATTTAGTATCCTAACATTTCCAAATAGATTGCTTTGTAGGTTTTTTTAGTTACCAAGTGCATCAGCAAATGGAGGGTAGATACAAGACAAGTTTCTTATAAACTTTCAATTTGAATAACTAAATAACTAAGAAATCCAACAGTACTAAGTTCATATTTTTATAAACTGTGAATACATGAACGCTGGTCTTCAGTACTCGGTCCAGTCCACCTCAGGTTGTGGGCTCGTGGTGAGAATGTGGGTTGCCTGATTACGGAGAGATTAACTAAAATAGCTTCCTGGGAGAAGGGAAAAAAAGACTGTCATGTGTTGTTGTGAGGAAAGCAGAAATCTTTCGCACCAGGCTCTGGAAAGCGATTACTGTTAGAACGGCTTGACAGATGGTACTTGGTAGGGTTCTCTATATATCAGCGCAGATAATTTAGCACTGCTTATTGCTAGCTCTTTCCCCTTCGCCTGCCTTTCTCTCTTCTGAGATGAAAACTTCACAGTGAGTTGTTTAATAAAGAGAAATACAATATCGGCCATCACCGTAGAACTGTGTGAAGGGAGAAGGGAAAAAGAGATAGTGTTTGCATTCTCCATGCCAAGGTTTGCCAGTGCCAAATCACAGGCATGGTGGCAGTCCTTCTGTTGAGCTACTCGGTTCAGATTTTCCCAGCAGGACGCTCTCAGATTTCAGAGATCTCCGTCCCGGTGGTTGTTATTATCCTCTCGACTTCTGAAGCCGGTATCCTCAGACCCGTCAGGCGGCTTAACGCAATCCTGCATGTGGGCTTTGCTAGAAAAAATTGGCTTATTACCTTCATTCAGTATTTGTCTCAAAACAACTTTGATTAAGGGATTTCACTGGAAAGTGGGTTTAAAGTGCCAGCGTGCGTCTGACATCACAGATTTTTGTGCTTGAATGGGCTTACTGTGCTGCTTTGTACTCCTAGGGTTTAGAGAGTGTCAGATCCTCCTCAAGATTAGTGCTTTGAACGACACCTTTAAAGCTCACCAGGCTACGTTCAGTTTTAATATTTACTAAGCCTTCACTTAGTCACACGGTTAAGCCGAACATCTCCAAATGTGGCTTTGTGAAAGAACGTCGTAGCTCAGCGGTTAAGACGTGGCACTTCTGATTGGAGGTATTCAAATCCTAGGACCACCAAGCTGCCACTGCTGGGCCCTTGAGCAAGGCTCTTAGCCCTCAACAGCTCAGGTGTATAAATGAGATAAATGTAAGTAGCTGTCTGCCAAATGCCATAAATGTAACCGGAAGGTTGTGAGAACTGCCACTGCCGGGCTTCTGGCTTCTTGTCTTCTGTCCTGTGTTCTTTTGACAAGTGACCTTGATATCTACCTCGATTTGTTTCCTTCATATGAATGTGTTTTTTAGGAGATGATAAATAAAAGGCAGTGATTGACGGGGTGATTGAAAGATAAATGTTGGGTTAGAAATGACAGTCATGAATGTTCCACGCTTTGCAACTTGGACCTGAAGCTTGTACTGAGATTACAGCCATGTAGCAAAGCCGTGTTTTGTCCTGCTGTAAACCGTCACAACAGACAGCCAGGAGTTTTGTCCTGAGATAGGTTTAGAACTATATTATACTGTATGTCCTCCATCTCTTCTGGGGAGACTCAGCACAGCAGAAGTAAACGTGTTCTCCTTTCATATATACAGTCATTCGGCCTCCCATGATATACACCTAAAATTTATTTGACTATTAATTAACAGAAGAAAATGTTATATTGAGTAAGCGTTTTTTTTTTTAACATTTATTGTCTCCAGTACTGGTCCCAGATGGAGGTAGTTATCTGGTTTCTCTGTTTTAGATAAGCTGCAGGGTTTTGTTCCAAGACAGAAAAAAGAGTCTAGTGAAGGAACAGCTGTTTATAACAGAATCTAATTTGTTTTGTGGAACATTAAATGTAACTGTAAACTTATACAAAGTCATCCTTCAATTAATAAAAATGTAATCATGAACAAGTTGCTGATGTGTAAGAGAAATAAAGCGCTTAGGAGGTGTTACAGGTAAATAATCCCCTTCAGGGTGGTAACAGTAACTCCTCTGCATAACATCAGCCCTCATTAATTATTTATCATTCATTCAATCATTTTGTAATAACAACAAACTCGGTCATGAAAGAGTCTGTATACAGTATAATATTTAACATCCAATAGTACCTTCATTATGTTCAGATGATCCACATGACATGGTGTAGAGCCACATTGATTTGACACGCAATGACCCTGTCCACATAGCCTGGTCTGTAGCAGTACTGTCATTAAAGTGAAGTAAACAGACATTTGTTTTTAGCATTTAATTAGTTTATTTGAGCGGGCAGAACAGAGGACACTTGTAATTGGCAAGTCTCTTCTACACCACAGTACGTTACACAGCAATCACTCTGTCCAGCTTGCATAGTATCTTTTTTTTTAATGAACTTTAAAGGTCTGTTTGGGGATTTCATAATTACTATGTCCTCTGTTTAAGCAAAAGAATTCTTAATTAGGCAAAAGCAGTGCGCTGTGAGAATACATGAAAGGATGTGGTTCAGTTCCCTTTCAGGAACCATTAGTACCCTAATGAGGATTCAAACAACAAAGCCATAAAAATCTGCATTAAATCTTCTCTTTTCTACTTCTAACTTCTCTCTCTCTCTCTCTCTCTCTCTCTCTCTCTCTCTCTCTCTCTCTCTCTCTCTCTCTCTCTGTGTGGTATGTTTATATCACACTAATAATCTTTTATCATGGTGTATGTCATCACAGTTTGGAATTTAAACAAAATGTTCTCCTCAGAATCACTCATCACTTTTCTAAAACACCAAAAATGATCATGTGAAATGAAATAAATAACTTAATGAAGTGCAAGTAGCTCAAAGTGTAATAAAAAACAAAAAAAAACAACAGCTGTTGTATAAAATGGAAATAAGCAGTGATTTGATGAAAAAGCTTCGTGGAAACCAAGCAGTCCTTTTTTATATATTGTTTATATGAAAGAAAGAGAAACAAAGCCAATAGAAGGACAGCATTCAGTAGGCTAGAGTTATTTTGTATTTATTATTTATAATTATTGATGATAC
The DNA here is from genome assembly GCF_019097595.1 of Hemibagrus wyckioides. NCBI lineage: Eukaryota > Metazoa > Chordata > Actinopteri > Siluriformes > Bagridae > Hemibagrus > Hemibagrus wyckioides. Next base: position 29,428,544 of record NC_080717.1, read on the forward strand.
TGATAACGAGGATCATGATTTCAGTCACAAATTCTGGTCACTCTGACACCAAGTGCAAGGATACAGTGTAGATATAACAGTCCAGTCAATTTCACAAATCAAAACATCAATAATCTAAATAATTTAATCTAACATTCATATGTGTCTCAGCATTTACTACTGCAGTAATAAAAATGTGTAATTAGGAATAAAACATTACCAGTTGTGGTGTTTTAGAAAAAAATCAACAAATAATCACAAAGTTGATTTGTTTTCTTTAATTTATTCCTCTTATACCACTGCGATTTTCCAACATTTACAATTATGCATCAGTAATGTGTAATCAGTAATGTGTAATACTTTTATAGTTTATAGTAGCATTTCTTGTTTTGGAGGATCTGTGAGAAGTTAGTTCCTGTTATCACTTCCATTATAGCAGCTATAAATGTTCCTCTCGCCAACCTCCGTTTTTTTCCCTATGTCTTCAGTTTAGTTAGACAAAGGAAGACAAAAAAAATGCAGCTTTTTATATTACAAAGAAATGAGAAAGTCCTGAAGACTCGCTTGTGGAAAGCGTACTGACGTTACGATGCAAAGACACCAGAAACTCTGTTCATAAACGTTAATTAAACATGGCCTTACAGAAGACTCCAACCATCTACAGCAGCATCTCCTCAGTGACGAGACAGATTCGCTAAAGCTGCACTCTGCAAGCTCTTCAGGAAATGTACTTCTCTAGTTTATACTTTACTTTTTGGAAACTTTTTGCTTTTGGAAAATAACCAAATGACACAAATATGACTATTATTTTATCAGTATCATTATCCTCAGTACCACTGAACACTTTACAAAGCTTTACAGATCAGACTCTTTTTTTTATTATGGAACTCAATTTTTCTGCCACTGTTACTGCTATATCCAATAAATTACAGTTTACAGTCTGTGTCCTGTGTGTTCACTGTCCTGTGTGTTTATAGTTTTGTGTATTTATTGTCCTGGTATTTAATGTTTTTTGTATTTATTTTCCTTTTCTGTGAAATGTTGCACCAATGTTTTAATGTATACCAGCTCTATAGAGGAATAACTATAAAAACCCACTTGACTATTTATGTAAAATAAGTGATGTTAATCCTGCCGTATGAATGCAGTTGGGTGTCTTCACCTGTCTGCTTTTGACATTTCTCCTGTGCCACATGATTGGCTGATAAAAGTGTAAAGGTATTCCTTTTAAAGCAGCTGGTGAGAGTATGACAGTTTTGATCACTGTAGGTATTTATGAAAGCTGTGCAGAGGTTTTTATAGTGAGTAAACATTATTTAAGAAGCAGTTGCAGTAAATCTTTCTGTCTTTGCAGGACATGGCTCAGACAGCAGGATTTGGACGGAAATATGTGAAAGCGTTTGTGAGCGGGTTTTTTATAGCCGTCCCCGTCACGGTGACGGCGTTGGATCGGCTCGCTTACGTGGCACGGGTGGAAGGAGCGTCCATGCAGGTGAGAGCTCCGGCTACCTTTTCCTCAGAAAGATTAATCCTCAGCAACGTACTGACGTGACGTATTAAAGCTGGACAAATACATACATATTTACAGACATCAAATGATCATTCACTGATATACAATGATTTCTGTTCCAGAGAAACATTAAAGCAAATCATTGTTCAGTAAGCAGACTTTAATTTGGTTGTTTGCTGAACAGATGAGCAATACGCCAGATGTTTTTGCCCTCCACCTGTTTAATTCCCCTCTGCTTTTTCATCCGTGGCATCACACATCCATTTCTACCGTTTTATTTATGAATGGCTTTCCTGCCTGTTCAGTAAGTAATTAAAAAAAAAGTGAACTCCTTGGACGTTGCTGAAAGCTGACACCGGTTCAGAATAAGAGAGGATGTCTGAATAAAAATGATAGAGCAACCATCTGTGACAGAGATAAATTCCCCAGCCTCGAGCTCTCGTCAGGTTATTTATTTTGGAAAAAAAAGCAGATAAGAGATATTCTGTCAATTACCCCGGCAAGCGTGAAATGACTCCCGGAGATCTGGCTTAATGATGCACCGGATGCCTGTGTGTCATATCAGTGCACTCTCATGCTCGAGAGTCTGTCGTCACACCCAGGTTGTTTCATAAACTGTCACAAAGAGGAAAGCAAACTATTCTTCTTTAAGGGTTTCATTAGTATGCACCATGTGTGGGTTTGGACTTGGGTGAAACATCAAAGATTTAACAACATGGGAAGTTAGAAGGTTCCAGAAGGTTGGAAGGTTTTAGGTTTTATAGCAGTCATGGTTTTTTTATTTGTAAAAAAAAAAGCTTTTAGATGGAGCTCTTTATGCACATTGTTTATTGATGTTGACTTTAAAACTTTAGTTAGATGTTCAAATGACCAAACTTTAAAAGGTAATATCTTCGATAGAATATGTGTCTGTAATATATGTAATATTCACCATGGAGCCATGCAGTGGATCTACCTAGTTTATTTATTTCAGGCTACTTAAAAAAAAAAAAAAAAAAAAAAAAAAAAAAATGATGGCCCAGAAATGAGCTCCAAACCCATTTGTCTTTATCTTCAGCTGATATCTTATGTGTTGATTGTAGAGAGGAGGTTGGGGAAAACTCGTCAGTGTTTACTGTGTAATTATCTCACAGGCAGCAGAGAAATCCTGAAATACTGTAAAATAATTACAAACTGCTGCTTTAAGTTTAATATAGCTCATGCTGAATTTCTAAATGAATTCAAATAGATGATAGGTCTTTTCCTGTGTGTGTGTGTGTGTGTGTGTGTGTGTGTGTGTGTGTGTGTGTGTTCTGTGTCCTGCTTCAAGTAAAAGCTGAAACTAAGTGGAGAGTGTGTAATAAAAACTCTTTTTTTTTTTAATCTTCCCATCAGCCCTCACTGAACCCTCAGGGAGCCTCGTCGTCTGACGTCGTTCTTCTGAACCGCTGGAGTGTGAGGAACTATGAGGTGCAGCGTGGGGACATCGTATCAGTCGTGTGAGTATCTGAGATTTAATTGACTCGGAGGACATGTGGGACGCGACGGAGTTACATCACATGCACTTAATCTGAGAGATATTCCCAACACACACTTCTTTTCTCCTGACCATTAGCTCATGTGGTACACACACACACACACACACACACACGTACACATCAACCACTTTTTTATTCTTTTTATACTACTTTTATCAACATTTATCTTGAATTTTCAGCTGGTTTATTTTTCATGTGTCTACACACAATAGCCCATGATATTGACATGAGAGAACTCCCTCCCCCTCTTGCTGTGAAAGCCTTAAAGTAAGTATGAAATGGGTCACGGTTACAGCATAACAGTTTTAGCTTCCTATTGAAGAACTGTATATAATTATAACATTTCATTACCACACTGAGGTTTGACTTTATTGCTCTCCAATTTTTCTCCCTAGTGGAAGAAAAGAAAAGAGAATTACTACGTGGTTGAGACGTTCAGATTATCTGTTCATATCCAAATGAGTGCTTGAATATCTGTTAGATTTAATCAACTGATTAGATTTTGAAATTGACCACCAGACAGGGTGAAGGTCAAAGCAAGGTCAAAATATCTGAAGAGTTCTTCAACAGCTTTCTCTCAGTTTCTCCTACAAAGTACTGACACTTTCATGTTTAGGATCTCAAAGTCAATTTCCTGGCTTCATATTTTTTCTATGTCATCGATCCATCCATTCTTAGCTTCCTTTCACAATATCTTTGTTTCTGTTTAAAGTGGTTTTAAGTGGATTTGAGACAAGAACGAGTGAAGCAGTTGCTTGTTGCTGGTGGGATGCTTGGTTGCATTTCTGTTGTGTCGAGTTCTACTTGTTTCAAATCTTTCTTTTCTATTACAGTTAACAATATGATCTTTAATGTAGAAGACAGAATGTGAGTTCTTCTGGTGAGTTGGTTTAAAACCTTTCCCGGGTCGTGTTGCGGCCTGTGGGATGCATGTATGACACCTCTGCTTTTTATTAGCTGAGTTAAGAGTGAAATAGAATATCTCAGTCTGGAATAAATTTAGCATTATACAATAATTATTCAGTCTAATTCTGAACAGTGTGTGTATAGAATTTAGGAAGCAAAATAAATCATCGGATTCCAGATCGTGATTTTTTAAACCTCAGATAACAGATGAGCACAAGTGCGTTTATCAAATGGCTGGTCTTGTATTTAGGCTTGAGTCCGCCATTTCACTCCTGTTCTCGTGAGTGTGTGTGTGTGAGTGAGAGTAATAGAGAGAGAGACAGAGAGAGAGACAGAGAGAGAGACAGAGAGAGAGACAGAGAGAGAGAGAGACAGAGAGAGAGACAGAGAGAGAGGGAGACAGAGAGAGAGAGAGAGTGTAAAAGAGAGTGAGAGCTCGGGAGAGAGAGTGATGCCAGCCATGCCTGTAGATGGTCCAAATTAGAGTCTCATGTCCTACTCAATTTCCTGCTTTCTGCTTTAATTGTGATGTGAGAAACGAGAATTCTGGCCGCAGGTGGATCCTTCAGAGACACTTTCACACCGAGTGGTCACCTCTGAGTGCAGGTTACACACACCTCTCTGAGCTGGGAGACAAGGTGCTCTGTGCTCTCCCTCATTTGCCTGTTCACATCCAGCAGCCTGTCGACATAACTCTGCTGTAAGTCAGGCAGCACAGGCTATTAGCTCCACTCCAATTAGCCAAGTACGCTCTTGTCTGGACCGCTGAGGGAGGCCACAAGTATTAGCTTTAAAAGTTCTCATTGATCAAGTACATGGCCAGCTGAGCCCTGTTTATGTCTGGCTTTTTGCTCTCATTCAGATGCCAGTACTCAACTAAAAGCATCTTCTGATGGATCTTGTTTGTTTTGAACTCAACACTTTACTCAAATATGCGTGTATTAGTTGCACTGTCAGCATTGTCTATTTTTAATTTATATAAAAGCTTTTAAAATTAAATTTATATTGTAATTTCTTACTGAATAATTTAATGCAGCCGAATGTTATACACTGTTACTACACTGAATACTACAGTGTTATTACTGCCACAATAGCAGAAATAAAATACATCAGTAATATGAATCTATTAATTCCATAATTAGTATTTTTAATTTATTATTATTATTATTATTATTATTATTAATAATAATAATAATAATAATAATAATAATAAAAGTAGTAATATGTTCGCAAATATAAAAAATACATAGAATTCTTTATAAAATAATTCAAATAATGATAACAAAAAATAAGAAATACATAAATAACTGAAAAAGTAGAACCACACAACGTGTTCATAAACCAGAAACTGACACCTCATGTTTGTTTGTTTTTAAAGACGAGGCATAAGCTGTATTGGCTTTATAAAAACAAAACAAGAAAAAAAGGCATTAACCCTTATTTCTGAGTCAGGGAATTTAAAAAGATTGTCTTTCTCATAGTGTTTCTGAGCTGTTGTGAGTGGTGTAACTGTACCTCACACTCAGAGCCATCACAATGGGCAGATTGAAATTTTAGCTGAAAGACAACTCCGAGACCACGAGACAGATCACACAGCAAAATACACAGATCAGTCAGAGACATGGAACAGCTCAGGTAATAAAAATACACACAAGAAAAGCACAGAGGTGTGACAGTTCTGTTGTTTATAATGGGTTTTTTTTCAGCTGGAGTGTTAGAGAGATATTAAACAGCTACTATCAGCCTCAGAGCTGCTCTAAACACCATGAGGAGAGGAAACTCACACCACAGTGCTGAGGTTCTAACACAACTCTACTACTGATGAGGCAACAATAACAGCAGATAATTACGTCCTCAGAGTCTTTAATACACGGCTGTGTCTGAAACCACATCACAATGAGTACACAAACTGTGTTGTTATTGTTTGGACCACTTACTATGTGTTTTAGAACATAATAATAACAATAATAATAATATACACACATGTTTAAACAGTGTAATCATCACTACATGACTGTACACTACCATGTTATTCACTCATTTTCAATCTGTTTATATTTTATTATAAAACTATAAGATATTACCAGACCTGTCATTTTGCGTATTTGTCTCCAAAACCTTATGGTTTATTACTCAAAAATATGCCAAAAGAGCAGTGTTTTTCTAACAAAACTATTAAAAGCTATTATCGAAAAGATATATTAAATCTGGAATAATTTGCTCTGGTGTTTTGGACTCTGTGATATTAAGTGATTCGACTTGTAAGCCTCGCCTCTTCAACAAATCTCTCATTTGTTTTTTAATTTATGTAAGGTAAAACTTGTCAAGAGGTAAAGAAGCGAGTGCAGGCAGGTTGGAATGGGTGGAGAAAGGTGTCAGGAGGTCTGTGTGATGGAAAAATCTCAGCGAGAATCAAGGGAAAGGTGTACAAGGCAGTGGTGAGACCGGCCATGCTGTATGGTTTAGAGACAGTGTCACTGAGACAGAGACAGGAGTCAGAGCTGGAGGTAGCAGAGCTGAAGATGTTGAGGTTCTCTTTGGGAGGGACACGGTTGGACAGGATTAGGAACGAGGACATCAGAGGGACAGCTCATGTTGGACGTTTGGGGGACAAAGTTAGGGAGGACAGATTAAGGTGGTTTGGACATGTCCAGAGGAGGGAGAGTGAGGATATTGGTAGGAGAATGTTGGACATGGAGCTGCCAGGCAGGAGGAAAAGAGGAAGACCAAAGAGGAGAGATATGGATGGAATAAATGAGGATATGAATCTAGTGGGTGTAAGTGTTGAGGATGCAGAAGATAGGGATAGGTGGAGAGAGATGATTCACTGTGGAGACCCCTGAAGGGAAAAGCCCAAAGAAGAAGTAGTGAGGTAAAACTTGTCAGTGTATACTTGACTTAGGTAACATTATACTGTATATATTCAACATCACTGAATTATATTTATTAGAAATAGAATCAAATAAGTTTGGCTGAAAAGAAATGGGTTTTCAACCTAAAAGAGACAAAAAGGATAAATATATCCATATTTATCCAAATATAATCCATAAAAGAATAAATAAGTGTACAAACGAGTGTCAAAAAATAATGTTAAAGATTTCTTCTTAAACCAGTCAGTTCTAGGGATGTGTTTGCAGACTCTGATCAGCAGAATAACAGGAAACATGTTAGCTATGTAGAAGTTACACAACTGATTTGAAAAAAGGTATTACGTAGAAAATACCATGGAGCTGATAATATTATTCCTCCCTCTCCTGCTCACTTTAAACCTGAAATGGTGGAAATGCTCACTTTATTTTTTTTTGCAGTGAATATTTAACAAGCTTATAAACCAGTGAAATTATTGCAACATATTAGTAAACACAAGCAGCACTAGTTTTCAAGCTTTACCAGTCTGATCCAAAATTAGATGCCTAATCATGTAAACATGTGTCCTTCGCTTACTCTCAGAAGCTTGGAGAGTGGAGGAGTAGCCATCACATAATCACTCCCAGCAGTGGTTTCCAAATATTTGCGTTGGGACTGATTCACATATTTTGGATTGGTATGTGAAGTGCTAGACAGAAGGAGTCTCCGGATCATGTCTTGACCCAAAGATGGCAGTCTTCCCTTACAGGGAAATAGATGGCGCTATTTTTGGAAGGCTTGAGTGTAAATGGTAAGAGGTCTAGAAAAGCATGTTCTTGTGGAGTGGTAGATGTAGTAGGATCTGTCTAAAACTGAGATTTTTAGTTTTTAGCATTTAGTAGTTTACTTAAAAAAAAATACTGAAAGCAGTAGTTTTTTTTGTATTTTAGTTTTTATGTTGATTTTTTATTTATTTCTCGGTGTATTTAACAGAATCAGTTATGGCTTAGTCTATAAATATTTGCAGAGTGACAGTTGGTGTTTTATTTTTCTAATGAACCGAATTTGAAAAGAAACCATGCTGTGAGGTTAATGTGCAAGATGACAGCTTTAATGTGAGGGTACTTGGATATATATCAGGGAAGCATATAGGAATAACAGCTCCTTTTATAAACGGTAAACAAAAACAACATGATCATAAATAACAAACATTAAATTAAATAATATTGGAAAACCAATAATATGTTGACTGTCATGTTTAGTTTTATGCAAAATTTTTCAGGAAAAAACGGGGACTTGTAAGTTGCCACTCCTTGCAGAATCTTTTAAATTTATTTATTTTATATATATATATATATATATATATATATATATATATTTATTTATGTAAGTGAGCAGGAAACAAGTCCAATCCAAGCACATAGCTGAGTAATTGAGGTTTAAGTGGCTCTCTGGAAATCCTAGGATCTGACCTCACACCCTCGCCATCATTATCTTGGAAGCATGTAGAATTGTACCTGTGGAGCTCTCACCACATCAAGAGCAGATTTTTTGTAACACTTTATTTGCTGAATCGAGATAAAGGTAAGAGAGGAGAGGTATGGAGAGCTCCTTGTGGTGAATTTGCTATCCATCATTCCCTATCCGTGATGATATCTGATCCATTTTTTCATAACTTTATTATCTTGCTATTAGGTCAGTTATCTGAGCTGTTATCTTAGCACATATTAGAAGACATAATTACGTTAGGTAGCAAAGCAGAGGCATCATAACCGTAATCAGTTTCAGATACATATTATCCGATTAGGTGAAATTAGAAATTATTGGAAAAGTTAGTCTGCATCCATTCAAATCCACCCTGGCTTCATAATGGCAGAGCTGTAGTGTCATGAACATTTACATACACAGCTTTATCCTTGCTCATTCTCAAACAAAAAGTCCCTTTGTCTCGGGTCACGTCTTCAATATCCTCAAGTGAAACACAGCTCGATGTGTCTCAGGTCACTTGATTGATTCGGCCAGTCAGGAATCTTTCACTTCCTCTACCTAAAAACCTTTCTAGTCGTTTTGGCGGTGTGTCCAGACGAAAGATGAATTGCTGTCCATCGTTTGAACAGATCTTGGTGGTTAAAAATCTTTCTGTACACTTCAAAAATTCATCCTGCAGCCGTCATCCTCGGTCAACGTCAATACAGAGCCGAGCCTCCGGCGTTTCGGGGAAATGAGATGTTATGGATGTTTCGGATATTTCACGCATTAACACTTTGCTATAGAATTATGGGCTTTAATTCTCATGTAATTCTCACGTGTAATCTGTAAAACATTAAACATAAAAGAATTTCGAGAGTTGAACTGTTAACTAGCATCTAGCAAACCCTTGAGGATGCCCATCGTGTATACTGCAGTCCGTTTCTAAACCTGATTTGAGTGTCAACAATCAGTTCTGGGAATTAAAGGAATTTCTGCAGCAGTATGGGCAGGGGGTGGGAGCGGCTTGGGGTTAGTCAGCGATGCCTGATTAACTGTCCAAACAACTCCAAATGGAAAACTGAATGAGTTTCTGACATGCCAGGAATTTAATTGCCTGGCATGCAATGTAGGCATGAGTTTTTTGTTTGTTTGTTTTGTGATCTAACCTGGCCCTGGTGTTTCACTCTGTTAGATTCACCAAGGCTTTCCTGACTTTTAACTATTGTTCATTTTCAGTAGACAGACCTGTCCGTAGGTGTCATGCTTTGCATTCAGCATGAGGGTGTAAATTGTAGACCTAGGGTTAGGCTTATTGTCTCTCTGGTTTATGCTGACCTGTATGTTAGGCATCTTGTTGTAAACTCTCTGTGGCACATTTACTCTTGCAAAAAAAGTTTTTTGCAATTCTTGTTCATCAGGTACTTTTGATGGAGCCGAAGACACATGCAGATACTAGTAAACAGCTTTAATGTCACGAGTCATGGTTAGAAGCAGGCACTGGTAGTGAGTGGAAAAACAAACCAGGAAATCAAACAATAAAAGCAGGCTTGGTGTGGTCAGATGTACACTTTACAGTGTTGTGAATGAGCTCAGTGACTGTGAGCAGGACAGCGAGTGTGTGTTCTGGGGACTATGTGTGTGTGAGAGTGTGTGTGTGTATGCTTCAGTGTCTGCTGGAAGGTGGAGATTGTGAACTGCAGTAACCTGACATACGGTTATCTCTGAAATCAGACAACTTGTTTACGCAAATTTTTTATTACAAGACTAAAAACGTATTTAAATAAGAGACGCTAGACACAACGTGCTTAAACAACATGTCTGAGACGAGACTAAACACGTTGTCTGAGATGACACAGCTTGCTTTAACAACTTGTCTAGACAAAAATAATTAAATTGTTAAAAACTTATCTAAGACAAACAGCTTGTTTAAACAGCTTCTCTAACATGAGACTGAAAACATATTTAAACCACTTGCCTACAGTTAGACTAGACAACTTGTTTAAACAACTGGTCTAAGACGAGAATGAATAAATGTTTTTTAATTTAAAAAACCTTATCAAATGCAAGATTAAACAACTTGTAAACGGGTTTAAACGACTTGTCTAAGACGAGACTAATGAAATTGTTCAAACATGTCAAGATGAGAGTAAACAACTTCTTTAAACATGTCTATGACGAGACCTTGTAAATTTATACAGCAATAAAATTTTTTAAAGACAAGAATGAACAGCTTGTTTAAGCAGCTTCTCTAACATCAGACTTAACATATTTAAATTACTTGTCTAGAATTCGACTAAACAACTTGTTCAAACATTTTATGTTAGACGACTGATGGTCTAAAGAACGTGTTTAAACAACAACCGTTTCATGTTCTCTATATGTCCATGTTATTTGTAAGCGTGAGAATAATAAAAATGTTGATTTGTGTATCTTTAACAGTAGACCAGTCTGTTCTGAGCCCTGCATGGATTCCTCAGCCTCATGCTGACCTGCTTTTACTGCTTTGGCTCTTGTTCGGTTCTCGTGTGAAGAGGTGACAAACAACCTCGAAATGCAGGAGCCATATCTACATCTAAATCCTACTACTGCTGCTTTCATTAGCTCCCTTGTGCATGAATTAATGATGCAATAACAAACAGCTGGCAAAGAAACAACCGAGTGGCCAAATGCCCAATTAGTTCTAGTCATGAAAACTGGAAGTGATGTGTATGTTACTGCCAAAGGTTAGTCGTTTGCTGTTAATACACCACTGCACAAACAAGTAGAAGCCGTACCTGAGCGTTTGCTCATGATGCTGAATCAATTCTCAGCATAATTGAAAAAAAAAAAAACTGTTTGCAGCCATTCTGTTTGTCACATATTTAGGAATATAGACTAATATCTTATAGGAGCTCTTTTGAAAGACAAACCCTTCAGTCCACTGGGTGATCTTTTACTAGTTCATTACAACACAGTTTGTGAGTTTCGAAGAATCTTTCCTTTCTGCATTTCTTCCTGTTTTCTTGCTCGTGGCAAAGAGAAAAACAAATTCAACACCACGCTGAGTTCTTTCCCAAGCGCACACTTTGTGTCCTTGATCATAAATTGTCATCACAGATGTTACAACACCAACATGCTTTATTTCCCCTATCCTCCTCCTCCTCCTCCTCCTCATAGTCTCTCACGTTTTGTCGACATTTTATGCTTAACGAGACGTCACCGAGATCAAACTTCAAGAACCGTCCCATCCGTGCCATGGAGGAAAGCTGAATATTCATAAAATCTTTCTTCCTTCTTGTTTTTCAGCCGTGTTTGATGTGTAAAGACCAGAGCTGGATTGAGTTGCGTGCGATTAGCCGTCAGCTGCAGCTCATGCTCCTTTTATGAAGCTTCGCAGGACCAGACGAGGTCTCGCCAGAATCCAAGACTTCTGGGCTTCGTGTTGGGCCGTAATGAAGCTTCTGAGAGGCTTTGAGGAATCTCGGTTGATTGTCTCGGTGTCTCGAAGTTTGGTTGTTGTTGTTGTTGTTGTTTTTTTATATCTTTGTATTAGAAGTTGTTGATCTGTTGTAAGGATATAACTGAAGATGAATTCATTTTGCAGAAATAAAGATGAACGCTGCAGTGTTTATTTAGTTAAAAAACTATCGGTGTGCAGCAGAGACGTCATGCAAGCCGGACGTTTTTCAGAAGTGATGCTCACATGACAGGAAAGGACAGCTTCATAGCAGAAGAAGTCATAAATAAATGAAAAGCCTAGTTGAAGCCACTTGCTTTTTGTATCTGGAGATACACAGACACCAGAGTTGAAGGACTAAGCGGATAAAGATAGAGTGGCTTTGTGCTGCGTTGTGTTTTGAGACCTGTGTGTTGTATATGGTGTTACGATTTGTCAGTTTTCTTGTAAGAGCTTTTAGACCTTTCTTTAAGAGAAATGAAGCAAAAAAATCTAAATGATCTGTAGTGTCTTTCTAGAAATGTGTAGAAAACACCGGAAATGGATCAGATTGGGGAAAGATATAATCTACACAACAGCTGCTTCTATATATATGTGTGTGTGTGGAGTATGTGTACATAACTGTGTGTGGGTACACGTGTGTGTGAGTGGTGTGTGTGTGCGCACATGTGAGTGGTGTGTGCGGGAGTGCACGTGTGTGTTTGTGTGCATGTGTGTATGAATGGTGTGCATATGTGTACAAGTCAGTAAGTGTGGATGTGTATGTGTGTGTGAGTGCATATGTGAGTGTGTGTGTGCATGTGTGAGTATTTCAGAATTTCACTCTCGCTTGTATTCCACAGCATGATGGCGTGTTTTGGAAATGACAAATTGCTCCATTTTATCTGGTCCTGTCTTTGATGCTTTGACTCCTCAGCCTGTGTAATCGTGCCATTAGCCGTTCTTTGTACTCATGCAGCAGGATTTAATGGCTGCCAAATAGCGTTGAATGGTCCGTTTAAAACGCTCTGTTTCTCTGATCCTGCTTCATTGTGCCTTCGGTACCTTCGTTTGTTTCACTGAACAGTTTTTAAGTTAAAATTAAGAAGGTTTGTTTTTTAGTTGAGTTTAAAAGTTAAGCTAATCAAAATAACATAAACACTGCCATGGCTTAGATGTGGCAGAATTTTTTTTTTTTTTACCTCTTTTGAAATTTTCTTCCAATTAACAAAACAATAAAATTAATTATTCTATTTTTGCCAAGAAAAAGATGTCCTTATTTCTGTTTGTAAAGCTTTGTATAAATGCACATTTCTCTCCACGTTTTTTTGTCTTTATGTGAGCACTGATTAATTTAGCACAGAATTCATCCTTCTGTTAGCCTTACAAAATAAAATCTATTCAAAGATGTGTTTTTGCCCTGAAATATATTTAAAGAATAATTGCTATGCTAAAGACATATAAGGAGATTTGAAGTTGTTTTATCCATATTATACTTTGTGTTGTTTTACATACAGGAAGTTAGAGGTAGTTTTTCAGCGTATAGGATGCTATCATACAACAGCTTTCCAGAAAGAGCAGAAAAACTCTTGAGGCGACGTACGAACTTATTTTAGCAAGGAGTGCTGCCAACTAAAAGAGGACATATGCATGCACTTGCAGGAAAACAAACAAACTTGAGTAAAAAAAAAAAAAAAGACCTTCTCCAACACACACAAAACCCATTTCCTCTCAGTAAACCAACACATCTACCATATCATGAATTACAATTAGCGTTGAATATCTGCAGGAGAGCTGAAATCCACACAATCACAATAGAAGAGGCACTGTTGTGGGGATGTGGGGGTGGGGGTGTGGGTGTGGGGATGTGGGTGTGGGGATGTGGGGGTGGGGGGGTGGGGATGTGGGGATGTGGGTGTGGGGGGGTGGGGGTGTGGGGATGTGGGGGTGTGGGGATGTGGGGATGTGGGGGTGGGGGGTGGGGGTGTGGGGATGTGGGGGTGTGGGATGTGGGAATTTATCCACCTCACTCACAATAAACACAAAACACTCTTCCATTTGACTTTTACTGAAACAGGATGTGCAGAAATGTGTTTTTATGTGCATGTATTTCCTCCACGTTCTGACCTGATCGTATTTATTAAACTGAGTGTGAACTGAAACAGATCCCTTCAAATGATCAGATCAATGAGTCTTACATTAACTGTTAATAACCAGTTATTACTTCATTAACAGACTGGCTCTTTACTTCTTTCCTTCCTTTTATAGTTACTTTCCGCTTCTCTTCCTTCTATCTTTCTTATTATTTCTGTTTCCTCTTTTATTTTCTTCCTTCCTTCCTTCCTTCCTTCCTTCCTTCTTTCCTTCCTTCCTTCCTTCCTTTTTTCCTTCTCTTTACCTGTTTTATATTATTTACTTTATTCTTTTCTGTTACTCCTTTTGTCCCTTTATATCTCTTTCTTTCCATCCATCCACGTTTCCCTTTGCTTCCATGCATTTCTTCATCTACTTTCTTCCATCCTTATTTCCATGCTTTGTTTATCCTTTCCTTTGTTTCTTTTGCTTTCCTTCCTTCCTTCCTTCCTTCCTTTCTTCCCTACCTTCCTCTCTCATTCATTCTAACACATTGTTTACTTCCAAGATTTCATATGATTTGAATTTGGCTAAATAAATGAATGAATTGTTTATTATTGCTGTTGTAAAGCCCTTTTGAGTTGAAGACAGCAATTTCTAGCTGGCTAACAACAATCAGTAGACGTAGCTTAGCGCCACCGGGCAGCAAGGTGTTCGCTACAGTAATAACTCCACCAATAATAACTCACCTAATTAAACACCTAAACTGATAAGCCATGAATTTTGTCTGGTGAATGTCCAACATATAAACTGCCTGAATGATTGTGAATTTAAGTACACTTATTATATTAATTGGCAGCAGAGTAGCAGGATGCCTTTAGCCTCCAGATCGTGTTATATAGAATAAATTAAACACTCGCCTTGACAGCTAGACCTGGTCATTTCTGATGGTGTGTGGATCTTAAAGTGGTGGTTTCTGAGGCAGCAAGTGATGTCAAGTGGACTCCCGGTCACCCAGGAGACTACACCGCTGCTGCTCGTGTGGAATTCTCAGTCAGTTCCACACAGCGCATCGTTCATGCTAGTGCATCACTCGGACTCACACGATGCAGGGAACAGATATCACGGCAGCATTATACAACTCCGATCAAAACATTTCCATAAGGGCGTATGCTCCTGTTTTATTATTCACACTTCGCCTCACGAGACCCGGTGCTTGAGACACGAGTCTCTCGGCCTTCCACCCAACGCACATCGCATTTCCATGTGTCTTTAGACTAACGCGGTGTGAGACGGGGATCAGAGCAGGCTGCTGCCGACTGCTGCATACAGACCAGCAGGAAATACCAGGATTACGCTAGAGCCCCAGGCAATGACGAGGCCACCCCCCAGGTAGCTTTAGCCTGCTTTTAAATGGAGCTGAGAAAAAATGAGCTGCGAGGGTTTTATTTCCTCCAGATTCACACTTTTCTATTAACTTTAGGAAACTATAGGTTACTAGTGTTTACACAGGAAGCTGTAGATCACCTTTGTATTAGGCTAGGATAGTATTTTTTTTCCTAAAGGAAAATCTGAAGTAAAGAGAAGACACAAGGGACGTGCTGTTTTATAAAAATAAACCACGAGCAGTGGCAGTGTAGTGCTGATTATTTTTGTAATAAAAGTCCATGTACAGAATTAACCTCAGATTTTGCAGAGCTTGGATATCAGATATAAGCAAATGAAGATGTTTTGTTCACATTTTCTTTAACAAATGAATTTCTTACTTGAAATGTTACATAGTTTAATGCTACCCTGTTTAAAGAATATGGTACAAGGTGTGGAGGGCGTGGCAGGTGGGTGTGCTCAGACTGTAACAGTGGGGGGACTTAAGAGTGGGGAGGTTCTACATCAGTGGGGAGTTTCACCTGGGTGAAATTCTTCTGTTTTCTATATAACCAATGTCCTTACTTCTCTCTCTCTCCCTCTCTCTCTCTCTCTCTCTCTCTCTCTCCCTGTCTCACTTCCTCCCTCTTCCTCTCCCTCTTCCTCTTCCTCTTCCTCTTCCTCTTCCTCTTCCTCTTCCTCTCCCTCCTTCTTCCTCTCCCTCCCTCCCTCCCTCTTCCTCTCCCTCTCCCTCTCCCTCTCTCCCTCTCCCTCTCCCTCTCCCTCTCCCTCTCCCTCTCCCTCTCCCTCTCCCTCTCCCTCTCTCCCTCCCTCCCTCTTCCTCTCCCTCTCTCCCTCTCTCCCTCCCTCTTCCTCTCCCTCCCTCTTCCTCTCCCTCTCTCCCTCCCTCTTCCTCTCCCTCTCTCTCTCTCCCTCCCTCCCTCTTCCTCTCCCTCTTCCTCTCCCTCTCTCTCTCCCCCTCCCTCCCTCCCTCCCTCCCTCTCCCTCTCCCTCTCTCTCTCTCTCTCTCTCCCTCCCTCTCTCTCCCTCTCTCTCCCTCTTCCTCTTCCTCTCTCCCTCTCTCCCTCTCTCTCTCTCTCTCTCTCTCTCTCTCTCTCTCCTCTCTCTCCCTCTTCCTCTCTCTCTCTCCCTCCCTCCCTCTTCCTCTCCCTCTTCCTCTCCCTCTCTCTCTCCCCCTCCCTCCCTCCCTCTCCCTCTCCCTCTCTCTCTCTCTCTCTCTCTCTCCCTCCCTCTCTCCCCCTCTCTCTCCCTCTTCCTCTCCCTCTCTCCCTCTCTCCCTCCCTCTTCCTCTCCCTCCCTCTTCCTCTCCCTCTCTCCCTCCCTCTTCCTCTCCCTCTCTCTCTCTCCCTCCCTCCCTCTTCCTCTCCCTCTTCCTCTCCCTCTCTCTCTCCCCCTCCCTCCCTCCCTCCCTCCCTCTCCCTCTCCCTCTCTCTCTCTCCCTCTCCCTCTCTCTCTCTCTCTCTCTCTCTCCCTCCCTCTCTCTCCCTCTTCCTCTTCCTCTCTCCCTCTCTCTCTCTCTCTCTCTCTCTCTCTCTCTGTGTCTAATGACACACAGTATTTTTTCCATACATTTTTGTTTCTCCTGCAATATTCTGTCCAGTCCATTAAAATACACTTCCACATCTGGACCACGATCCTCCAGTTAATAAACGCCGCTCTACTTTCTGTATCATGAAATATGATAATGGCTCGTGTATTCTTAGAATATCTCATGAACTTCCAGACATAATGCCGAGGCATGCAGGGAGTGTAAATGAGCATACAGCAGTATAAGATCTTTTATTTGGTGGATCTCTGTGTGGCAGTGGAAGTTCACTGGAACGAACATCAGGCAAATAAAAATCTCCTCCATTTGTAGTGGCTGTAATAAGTGGTGTGTGTGCTAGAGCTGTCTAACAGAGTTCCAGGCTCATAGGCTGCATTTGGTCAGCATGTTGTTGCTAAGGTAACCTGTTGAGGCACAGCAAAAACGTCCACCTGCATCTGTACTGCAGGACTTCTGCAGCTTATTCACTTCATTCCTCTCTCTCTCTCTCTCTCTCTCTCTCTCTCTCTATCCATCTCCTATCTCCTCTCTCTCTCTTTCTCTTTATTGTAATACTATCTCAGTAAAGCTGATTTCTCAGTGCAGGATGAACTCCTCTGATCAGGGGCAGTCGTACAGAGCAGCTCTTTCCGAACTGGAGCATGAATATTACTTAGACTAACAGCCAGTTAGGAAAATGCTGCATAATCTCTTAAGGACACGGAGGTACCCTTAATTACATTTTAGCTGAAATTGGGGTTAATTAGTGCCTCAGGTTTCTATTCTTTTTTTTTTAAAACTGCATAAAGATAACACATGTATGCGCTTTCTCAAAGCTCCATTATCTCATTTTTTCCCTCTTTATAATGGAACTGTTGCTAGTATGAGCATGAAGCCAGAAAATTTGGTCTGCCAAGTAATCAGCGAGTCTTAATTCTGCATTCAAATGTTGGTCAGGGGCAGTGTCCAATCTGCACGTCCCTGCAGGACGATCTGGAGTTTTCTGGAGTTTTGCTAAATCGCATGTCTGCTTGTATAACATCGTTGCGGTTAAATGCTGCGCTGCAGGGCTTTACACACACCTGATGAAGCACTAAGCGTGTGAAATGCCGATTGTGCAATGCAATGAGGTGCGATGACGATCGATTACAGTTGATATAAAACGTCTACACGCCTCTGCTCAAGTAGGGTTTTGAATTAAACCAAGATCAGTCATGTCGGATCTGTTTCCATTTTTGCACAACCAACAAAAACAAATAGAAACCTTTTAGGCCAAAAAAAGTACAAGAACATGGTTGCAGACGTTTGCACACCCCTTAGCTAATACATTGTTGAAGTACTTTTTGCTTGCAGTACACCGCTCAGTCTGGTCTTTTTCACTACCAGCTTCTGGATTTGCCAATTTTACCCACTCTTCCTTCATACCTATCAAATTACAAGAGGATCTCCTGTGCACAGCCCTCTTCAAATCACTCCGCAGGTGTTTAATAGCATTTAGAGTAAAGTTCCAAAATTTTTCTAAAGCTGCTACCTTGTTGGCTTGGATTTGTACTTTGGGTCTTCATTATGCTGGAAGGTAAAATCTTCAATCTATCAGAGGTGTCCAGGTTCTGTCCCAAAATAAATAGATATTTGAAGCTATATATCCCCAGTCCCGGTGGAAAAGAAGCAGCCACGGAGCTTCATGCTGCCAACACCGTGCTTCACTTTGGGTGTTTTGGTTGCTGTCTTGTTTTTACACCAAACATATCTTTTAGAATTATTCCCATCAAGTTTTACCCAGCTCTCCTCAGATTATAACACATTTTGCCAGATGGTTTTGGGGGATTTAGGCAAGTGTGGTTGTTGTTGTTTTGTTTTTTTTTTGTTTTTTTCTGAAGAAGTTCTAACCTCTAGTCATCCTGCATTATTTTCAGACGTGAAGAATACAAGAGATTGCTATCGCATGCAGGGAGTGACCACTACTTCCCAGATATCCCTGCAGCTCCTTCAGGGTTACCCCCAGCCTCCATGATAGGTTTTCATTGAATTTTGTCTGCTGCTGTATTACATTAAAGGTGGAAATGCAGCAGAGCTGATGTGATTTATTTTGGTTTTAATGAATCAGGGGTGTGTAGAATTTATAACTGCTGTATATGATTTTATTGTGATTGTTCAACACATTAAATGTAAAGTGAAATGCCTTTATGTCTTTTAGTTTTAGATTAAAAACAGGGGTTGTGCAAACTACAGAATTTATACTTAAGTATAGATTATGTATTAAAATTCTTCCTCGGTTAAAAAAAGTGGAGGTATCCAGACACAAATGGACTGAAGACAGTTACGACTTTTGAATTTACTGCAATATTAAAAAGTTAGAAATGTTTTTAATTGATGAAATCTTGTTTAAAGTAGATTATTACTTCTGCATATAAAACTGATGATTTCTGACAATTATGCAAGTTACTCAGTGCTAATGATGCTAGAAGAAAAAACTATTAAAAAGGAGTAAAATCTTGTAAAATCTAGCCTTTTAATGTAAGCAGCTCAACTTACAGTCCCTTTAAAATGTAAAAAATGTTTTCATTTTACATTTTAAATGAGTCGGTGTTTACTCCAGCATAATGAAACCTTTCACTCTGCTAGTGCCAGGAGCACTTATCCTCAAGTTCCACACCACAGGCTGGTGGCTGGTGGATATTCAGACACACACTGATAGCTGTAGCACTAACTACATTGTGTAGCATGAGAAGGTCACTGCAGATGATGAATTCTTAATAATGGTGACCTGGAATGCTAAACTGAGTTCATTCCATGTGACTGATGTATAGCATAGAAGACACTGCTGGGGATGACCCACATGGACAGATTAGAGACACATACAGTAGGATCACTGTGGACAGCACCATTTAGACACCATGGAGATGGCTTTAGGACTGCAATTGCCATGAACAGATTTGCTCTCAAGTCAGTGAGCAGCTTCAACATGACAAGCTTCAATTAAAGCTAGAGTCAATTTCCTGGTGATACGATTGCACTTTTTGGCCAATATAGTACACAGTTATAGAAGGGAAATGATTTATACTCCCACTGTTTTTCCTCGTCACCTCTGGCTCGCTCATTAGGGATACATTTAAAATGTATAATATATATCCTAAATTTATTGATTTCTGTAAAGCTAGTTTGTTAAAAGCATTATACAAACCAAAATGAACTGAGACCATAGAGATTTGTATTGAGAACTTTGAATAAAAAATAAATAAAAATGCAGGAGTAGTTTTTCAGCCTAATTAAATATGAATAAAATTATTTAATTTCATTAATACAAAAGTAAAGTATAAATGTGCAGAAAAGAATACTCACATATAGTGTAAAATATTAAGTATACCTCTACCTCTATTTAAGAACATCAGCTGCTTATTATTTTGACTTTATTTATTATTTTTATACATTTTTTTTTATTGTTTTGAAACATTGCATTTATTCATGCAAATGGAGCTGCTTTATATTATATACATACATTTTTAAATTATTAAACAAACCAAAAATCTAATATTTGAATGAGATTAGAAATAGAAAACTGTTTTTAACTGTTTATGAATATATTAATATATAATTTATTATATATTAATATATATAATAGTATACATATTATAGTATAGTATAGTATATAGTATATATTGTTTTGCTGGAAAAAAAACACCTCAAACAATTGAGCAGGTTCTGAGAAATGACGAAGCCCTGTGTGATATAAAGCTCTGATCTTGGAGACCCCTTCCTAAATGTTAAAAACAGACATCACAAGCATCTGTGGGAAATAATTTTACCACACATCGCTATAGGAAATGTAGTGTTCTTAAAACAAGTCCATTCATGTAAACTTTGCCCTGCTGATTGAACTATTTTTAGTGATGTTAGAGAAAATTCACACTCAACACTAGAGTTTTAATACCTTTTTGGGTTCCTTCTCTGTAACCTGTATTTATTCAGACTGAAGAAGTGTATTGCCTTCTGCTCTGAGAATGAGTGATGGTGTTGATCTGGTTTCAGCTCAGACTGTACTATCCACACCGAATGTCCTGTCATGACGCAGCTCCTCTGTTAGTTCTATGTTATTCCAAGCATATGGTTTTATCTCTGTCACTTGAATTCAAATATCCAGGTAGAAACAAATATTTTCAGCAGAGAAAAATATTTAGTGTTTGACTCGTTCATTTACGTACTGAAACTCTATAAACATTTTAATTACTGTTCCTAAAACATTAATTACTGTTACAAGCAGATAATCTCACAAAATAATCACACTTTATTTTGGTTCTTAACAAAGTTTAAGAGGGAAGACTGATGAAATGCGTGCGTCAACATTTTTAAAAGTTGCAGGAATCCTCAGCGACTGAGATACACAGAGCGGAAGAATAATCAGCGCTCAACTCCAGCCCACAACAATTTGTTCTCCTGACTGATCCAGTTGTCACAGAGCAATTTGCAGTATACTGGCTTTGCCCTTCTCCAAGCACAACGGTAAGAAAGCCAACAAATTAGCCGGCGTGCCTTCGATTGACCGTAAATGAAGATGGCTATGGGAGCTGGAGCGACTCTGTGGATTTGTGCGTGTTGTTTTTGCAATTTCAGCTGATTAGCAAACTGAGAACCTTACAAACTGTTGATCCTCCTGTCAAGCCCACTGTTGTGAGAAGGAGAACATACCAGAAGCGTCGATACCGCATGCTCCATGCTGACGGACAGCACAAGACTATTGATACCAGCCCCGTTTTATAGCCACTGAGCGTTATTGGCTAAAGACCTTTATGCATTTTGGTGTAATTACAAATTGCAGTTTCTTTCAGAAATCGATACAAAGCACAGCTATTGAGAGGGACACAATCTGTCAAGGCACCCGTACAAATGATTAGCTTCCAACCAAGGAAATTGTGCAGCACCAGGTGGGGAGCATGAACTCGGTGCTCTAAAACCATCAAAATAAGTGCACTTCTATAGCTGTATAGTGGCTAACGTTTTAATCAGCAGGTTCTGCAAAGTGTTAATGAGCATCTAGTGCTGAATGGTGTTTACTAAACTGGAAGGATTTCAGCTAGATATGAAATTTGCTTGTGTTCCAGCGGTCAGAAGTCAGGTCAGGGTGTGAGATTAACTTGCTTTCTTTCTGGTTTATGATTGTGCCACAAATCTGGGCAATGGTACCTCAAATGGTTAAGGCTCAAGGTCACTGATCAGATGGCCAGGGGATTCAAGCCATAGATCTGCCTTTAGTGAGGCCCTCAACCCTCTGCTTACTTCCTAAGCTAGGATATTTCTGAAGAGAAGAATTTCACCCTGCTATTACATACAAGATGTGACACAAACTGCTCCTTCTAAAGATGCAGCATTATTTTTGGCTGTATTGAACCAACAAATGCATTGCTCTTTGGAGAAACGTGCCTGGAAGTGTGTGAGCGATTAAAGTCCAAGCAAGCATGCTGATATTAGAACAATAACAGATGAAGCAGAGGCAAAAATCTCACAATGCTTACCGTTTTTCCTGATATTAGTATTCTTACATAAGTCATTTTTTTTCTTATGCCCTTGCTGTACCATTTGATTGAAAACACTTGCAAGTTTTCAGAGCATCTGAGCCTTTAAAGCTACACATGATTCACATGCTGCCTTTTGAGAGAAAGCTGCTTCTGAGCTCCTTTGCTGTGGATGGGGCGGAGCTTATTTCCGGGCCAGAAAACTTCAAAGCCTTAAATGAAGAAATCGACACCAGATTCGGATAGTGGAATGAATGCATTCCTAGACGCATCCCACCATGACTAGTGCTTCAAGTCTCCAGCCGCTGTAATATGAACTCACCGGTACCTGGTTGCCATGTTTATCAGTTGAAGGCACAACTAGCGTTCAAAAATATATGCATCATATCATATATAGGAAAATAAGGACCTGCTCTAAAGTCTGTCTTCACTTCCATAAGTAATCACTCCATATTTGCATAATTTGCACTTTTCTCAACTTTGTCATGTCACTGGACTTCTGGTCGTCAGCGGTACTGTTGTTGAAGTCGCCAACTCTCACTGAAAATTGAGTTTTTTCTCATTGATAAAACTCTCATTGTAGCTGTGAGTTGCAGTATATGTGAATGCTCCTTCACACTGTTCTTTACGGTCTGCTACGAATCTGACATTAAGACAACCTGATAATCACATCGTTTTATAAACTGAAACCACTGCTGTTGTCCTTCCTCATCTCTGTGTTTATATAATGGAATCTCATAAGCCCACATTGACGCTGTGTCGGTAATCACGCAGCATCAGAGCAGCACGAGAAGGTTATTAATCCGTAAAAAACAAGCGTCGTGCGTCTCTCCGACTCCACTAGCCGCTCGTTGCCAATCTTGATAAATGGTATTCAGAGTGCACTTCATTGAGACAGAAAGGTTGTATGGAAATGATTATACTTCTTCATTTCAGCACACTGACTCCTGTTTAAGCACGTATCAGAGCGCTTTATTTTATAGGAACTTAATTTGTTGCACCACTGAGAACTCATCTGTGCCAAGCAGCAGGAGGCGTCGGGAAAACTGTGCCAGATAGACTCGTGCAAGACTGCAGCTCTGACGTCTCTGCTGGATGCTGGATATCATGTATGTTTTGGACGACTTGATGGCATCGATTTTTAGCCGCATTCACACTCCCGCTGCTCCTGAAAGTAAAGATTGCTCTGTAAGGCACGCTACTTTTCTTTTTCCTAATAAGTTGAATTCTTTTTCTAAAGCTACTCTTCTGGTCTGGTTTGTAAAAGTGTGTATATATAGGAGTGTATACGTATGTGCACAAGTAGTTGTGTGGTGTAAAAAAAATAAAATTAAATTTCATTGATAAAATTCAAAATCATTGACAAACCTCACCTTCATCGTTCCTTTTTCTTAATGAAACCAGCATCCTTTCATCCTTCCTTTATTTCTTCATTCAGTTCCTCTGGGATTTCACAATTTTGCAATTGAAAAATCTAGTGCAAAATCAAGCAAACTATGTGATATTCAGAGGAGCTTGCAGTTTTTCAAAATAAACCCAGAGAAAGCTGGAGAACCCTTGCAGAACTCTAATGACACTGCAGAACCCTGAAGAATCTGGAACAACCCAGAGGAAGCTGAAGAGCCTCGAGAAAGCTGGAGAACCCTGAAAAAACTGGAGAAGCCTGAAGAAGCTTGGGAACCCTGAAGAAATTGCACAACCCTGAGGAAGCTGGGAATCCTGAGGAAGCTGGAGAACTCTAAGGAAATTAGGAAACCCTGAGAAAGCTGCAGAACCCATAAGAAAGCTAGAGAACTCTGGGTACACTGGAGAGCCCTGAGGAATCTGGAGAATCCTGAAGAAACTGGAGAACCCTGATAAATCTGGAGAACCTTAAGGAAACTGGAGAACCCTGAGGAATGTGGGGAACCTGGAGCTGTGAGGCCACGATGGTACCCATTCCACCATCATACTGTCCAACCCCCCATCTGTTGAAATAAACCTGCCAGGGGAATTATTTTATTAATTTAGCTCTAAACATACTTTTGAATTGCACCTTCATTGTTTCCTGCCTATTCCTGGATTTACACACAGTGGGAGCTGGAAACAGAGAAGGATATTCATGGCACCCTTTGTTGTGGTGTTGTGGTAACTGATTGCTTGTACCATCTGTTAGGGACTCGGATTTCTCACATCTTTGTTATTATGGTTAGTTGATTTGTCTGTAGCAGGTATCTTCAGGTGAATGACTAGACGTGGTAGTAAACCAAAAAAAACACACTTTTTTTTTGCCAGATTTAATTTTACGTAATATGATTGTAGTTCCAAGGCTAACATGAAGGGCAGTAAAAATTCCCAGGCCTTTGCAGTTACGTGACTCGTTGCACAACATAAGTCAATTTTTTAAAACAATTCGCTTGGTACATTCTCTAAACATAGTGTTCTTTGCACTACTTCACTCAAAGTACTTGTCTAGGGCTCATTTGACAGTGCTCTTTACCATCTCCAGAACATCAGGAAGTGCTAACGTACAAAAGACAACCATCTGTTCTAGTCAGCATGATGAAGCTCATGCGCACAGGCATCTCTCCCCCTGATAAGACAGCAGATGCTCGCTCTCCTCAGGAAAAAGTTTTCATCCAGCTAATGTTTCCATCACAGATCTGTGCTTTCCTGCTTAGTGCCGGATCTTTCCGTTCCTTCTGTGCGTGTAGCGCTGGGCGGGGATTACTCATCTGGCTGGTTTGATCACATCCGCTGCAAATCAGCACTGAGAATGACATTAATTAAAATCGGGATGATATGCTATGTGCATCTCCATCATTGATACGAAAAGCTCCGTGGAACGCACTATGCTTGGTTTTCTTGCGAGTTTGTTACAGTCATGCTCAGTTTTTTGCTTCCCTTCTTTTACTTAGGCTAATTGCTTGCATATTGTTTCCAGAGTAATGTGTTAATGCGTCTCCAGTCACTGAGTTTTGTTTGTGGTTTGTGGACAGGAAGGCCACACCAGGAAATGACCAGAGCAGGAGTTAAAAAAAAAATTAAAGGTTTGACTTGGTGAGTCCAGCATTGATGGACACAAAAGAAAAAAATTAAACAGCATTGTGTGAAATATTACATTTTTATGTAGGTTTGAGAAACAAAAAGCAATTAGAGCCTGAAAAAAACATAAAACAACAACATTCTGAGAAACTAGAAAAGCTAGAAACTGTGACGTTCGGAACAATTCAAAAGCTACAACTGAGTCTGAGAAACCCAAAGGTGCCCCCTAACAGTCGAACAGTACGAGAACCTACACTGTGTCAGTACGAGAACCTACACTGTGTCAGTACGAGAACCTACACTGTGTCAGTACGAGAACCTACACTGTGTCAGTACGAGAACTCAAATCTTTGAACATTTAGAATCTCTTTTGAATGTATTATTTGCAGCAGATGTAAGTGGGCAGCATTAATTTGTCAGCAGTGAATCTTCTTGACCTCAGACAGTCTGACAAACCCAGAAGCTACAACACTTAAAACAAACCACTTAAATATCTTTATATCTTTACGACTGTTTTTTTGTTCAGTGAAGCAGAACTATGGATTAAATTCTTCTTCTGACAAATCCTTGGGTTCCATGTTGGCCATCTGAGCTCAGATGGTCTACAAAATGCACATGGAAAAGATCTGATAATATTTCAATATTATAGTGTGCCTGGTGAAATGAAATCGGACATGACCTATACAGAGATCAACGTTTACCCAAAATACTGTACCCTGTTTATAAATGAGACCGGTTTACATACCAAGTCTCTCTCTCGCTCTCTCTCCCAGTCTTCTCTGTATAACTTCCTCTGATCCTATCAGACATATCTCATCCCTCTGCTCTTCCAAGTGTGTCTTTAAGCTCCAAATCTTGATGAACAGTACGGGCAGTCCGAGCACCAGACGGAGTCAGAAGAAAGGCTTTGGTGGAATCAGAGTGCAGCTGCTTGATTGAAGACCTGATTCCTTCCTACAAGCTTTTCTCAGAACAGTTGGTGAAAACTTCCCTCAGTCCTGCTAGCACAGAAAAATGTAACG
Source organism: Hemibagrus wyckioides (assembly GCF_019097595.1). Taxonomy (NCBI): domain Eukaryota; kingdom Metazoa; phylum Chordata; class Actinopteri; order Siluriformes; family Bagridae; genus Hemibagrus; species Hemibagrus wyckioides. The sequence goes on from NC_080717.1 coordinate 29,454,728, forward strand.
GTCATAATCTGATTTAATTTCATTTCCGATTATAGTTTGAAAAAGTATATAGTTTGAATAGAGAAATTACTAAAAATATTTTTGAATATTGTATATTTTTGATATTAAAAATAATCAGGTGAAATATAGTAAGCTCTGAAGAAGAAATAAAGCTCAAAAGTCGGATGAAATGTCCTGTTTCTACATCCTCCGGCGTTATACTAACTAAGCTCTTATTAATCTTTATCATGTGTTTATTTAACCATTTAAAGTCTGTTAAAAGTGGTATTGACTGCAATGCCGAGCTATCAGGACACCAGACTTCACAAGTGAAGTTATCTCAGGCTCTTTTCACGAAAGAACTTGATCTAATTCTATACGTTTTATTTGAACTCTATGGGTTGCACAGATTGGGACCTCTGGTGTTCAAACACTGTAACTGCATTTCATGCAAAGTTAACAGAATGCTGATGTGTGAATCCACGATGTGCTTCGCTACATTTTTGCAGTAATGCAGTGTGATTAGCTCTTCCTGTGCCACAGGAAGCTTTTGGGAATTGACAGTCTCTGGCTAAGAATCGCCTACTTTCACATTTGACTGATCTTATGAACGTGCATTTACTTAACAATCTTTTCAATCTAGTGACTGTCTCTGGCACTGAAAAGGTGACAGTCTCACAAATGCATGTGTGTGTGTGCGTGTGTGTGTGTGTGTGTGTGTAATACACCTGCCCTTCAGCAATCTTATTACCCTATGAAACAATAATGCTTTTATTGTCATGCTATTACTAGACATTCTATTTTAGCCTTCTATCTAACATCAGGACTAGAAGTAAAGGGTTAATATGCAGCACTGGTAATGGTTTATTATTCTAAAGTATCCTATTCCAGCCTGGGCCACGTGGGTGCTGCCTCATTTTTCAGAAGCATGCACAGCAAACTGCTTACTGGCATTTCCTTATTAGCGACATTAGCATTTCAGACCACTGCATTTTTTTTTAAAGCTAGGCTTCATGAACAAGGACCTGTTCTTAGATCAGCAGTTAATGCACCCGACAGCAGAGAAATTGGATAGGGATCCGTCTTTGGCTGGTTAAATCCCCGTTTATTAAACAGTGCTATGTGAGGCCCACGGGTCCCAGCCCGAGACGAGGCATGGAGGCAGGCAGATAACAAACAGCGCTGCTCTGCTGCCTTTACCCTCTACATTACTCCCACTCCTTCGCACTCTCGCTCTGAGGCAATCGCAGGAACGGAGGTGCGCACCAGAATACAGCGGGGGAGTCGAGGAGATCTCGCACTCCGTTTTTGAAATGTTCTAAACAGTGTTGGTAACGGTTGGTTTGTGTAGGGGGATTATAACTGTGCTTTTTTTTAAGCCTTGTATGGCCTTGTGCTAATTAGCTGAGCTGTTCCAGCTTTACACCAATGAACACACACACACACACACACACAAATTCAGATCCTGTCTTTGGCACCCTGTTATTGCTTTTCGTAAAGGGAAGGTCGAGTCATGGCTCAAATCTCAATCTCTCCATCTCTTCCTCTGAATGTTTTTTTGTTGTTTTTAATGCCCCGTTTCACTCATTGACCTGTATTTCATTTGTTCTGGGTTGCCTTAAATAAATTCTCACTTGATTTTTATCATTTACATCTGATCTCCTCCTGATCGGATTTAGCTCCTCACCCAGTAGTTACTCAGTGGTAGAGTGTACAGTCGAGTACAACTCCACTATATTCATGTCCTTTCATTTGTTCTCTTATTTGTCACACTCAGTTGTCTAAAAAGCTTTCCCCTTAGCGTCCAAATAGGGCTTCATATCTCGTTCATTAACATCATGCAGAGACGGTAAATGTCTAAATCATGCAAAAAGCATTTCCTCCCCTTTTTTGCAGACTTCTTGCCCTTTCGAACCGTTTTATTATGCCGTACTGAATTATTTATGGAGGAGAAAGACACGCAACCAACCAACTGTCAGAGGTGATGATCCAATCAACCGAGTGTCTGCGATTAATGTGCTCTTTTCAGCTTTTCGCTGAGGCTTTATTGTTCTTTTTTCTTCAGTTGCAGTATAAGCACCGGGGCATTGGAAAGATTGGGGGGGGGGCAATTTTCTCTCTGCACTTCACCTTTTTTATTTTGTTTATTGTGTCCAGAGTGAAACGCTTTATCAGTACTCACTGAATCACACACCGGTCCACCGAAAATCAGGGGTCTCGCTCTTCATACACGTGCTGGTTGGAACATCCACAGCTTCAGGGTTGCTTCAGGGTTCCTTCAGGGTTCAATCATCTGCTCATCTTCAGTTTTTTTTTGTACATTTATGGTATTTGGGAGACACCCTTCATCCAGAGCGACATATGTTTCTCTTATTTATACATCTGAGCAGCTGAGGGTTAAGGGTCTTGCCCAAGGGTCCAGAGATTACAGCTTAGCAGTGCTGGGATTTACACTCATGACCTCCTCATCAGTACTTTAAGGTTTTTTCACTGAGCTATCACTAACCCCTTCCACTAACTCGAAGCATTCACCATGCGGGGGTTAAGTTGTTCCAAAAATAATTGAGTCTTCAGTTTCAGTTGATTCTTTAGTGTTTATAATAATGTACAGTATGCCTGTAATTGTGTGTGTGTGTGTGTGTGTGTGTACATCAGATAAGTTGGTTTATTGATTTATTGCAGAGTAATTTTGGCTTGATCGCTGCTAGGTAACAACTATAAATATTTTTTTTTATTCTTTGATAAAACACATTTTTGCTGTAGAATAAAAACTCTTCATGACTTATCAAGAACACCCACGTGTGCCAATAATTTGCCAGAATTTAAACTCATTGCAGTGTGAAACCAGCTGAACCAGATGAAAGAAAAACAATGTCACATCCAGTCAAACCGTGCTGCGGGTTTTTCTGAACCAATGTGTACAAACAGCCTGAACTGGAACTAATAATCAGGACTAACTGGAACTGAACTTGTTAGGTTTGTAATTAATAGTGTGGTGTTCTGATCCATGACTCTTCACAATAATAGATATGGATGGTAATATTTAGTTTTGGCTGAGGTTTGGAAGAGAAAACAGAACAAGAGAGCCACATTATTAGAATCTAGATGATTGTTCTTTCATTTATTCTTAACGGATATGAATTTCTATATTAAAGCAAGGAACAATAGGGATAAATGTTAGGCATAAATAGTAACTTTAAACTTTAGATTTTTTTCTATACTTCTGTAAAGCTGCTTTGAGACAATGTCCATTGTTAACAGAGCTATACAAATAAATTAGATTGACTTGAACAAAGGTACAAGTCTTAGATAACCATTAGCTGCTTGGTTCTGTGCACTGGAAAATCTCAGTGTAATTGATGTATTTGCAATGCTAATAATACTCTCTGGAAAGATCCTTGAATTCATTCTGTTGTCATAGTTTCCATGTGTGCTATATGGAAAAAAGTCTGTAGACTCCTGACGTTGACACTCTTGGCACTCCCCCTGCTTCCTTCTGCTGTTCGTCCACTTTTCTGGAAGGCTTTCTACTTTCTACTCTACTTTCTATTTGTGTTCATTCAGCCACAAGAGCATTAGTGAGGTCAGGGTCTGATGCGGGTGAGGAGATCTGGGGTGCAGTCAGTCAGTGTTCTACTTTATCCCAAAGGTGTTCAGTGGGGTTGAGGTCAGGGCTCACTCGAGTTCATCAACTCCAGCCTTGGCAAACCATGTCTTCATCGATCTGGCATCATCTTGCTGAATCGACGCCTCACTTCCACAGATCCAGGATTGTGGTGAAAGTTTAGGGAGGACTACATATGAGTCCAGCTTCAGGTATCCACATACTGTTAGCTGTATAGAGAATTGTTATAGTATTCACTCATAGTTATGTTATATATTAATTAGAATTTTCACTAATAAGTGGATATTAATAAAGATAACAAAGAACATAATATTCTTCATTTACTCCACATGGAATGTGTACCAGAACCTCAAATTTTTGAGCTCCCAAGAGACAAATCCATCAAAAGATGTGCCTTATTACACAATTTCTATAGTTTGTAGATCTGGACAAATGTTCACAACTTGGCAGATTTGGACTGGAAATTAAGGTTGCCGTTTGTGCTGCAGTGTCAGAGTTGTCTACAGACAGAGCACAATACACTCCAGGATGACACTGATGTCAACACTGATGTTCCAGGATGACAACTATAGGGTGCACAGGGCCACATCAGTGTGTGTGACTTGTTTGACAAGCATGATGAAATATGAAGACACTTTTGACTGGCCTGCAAAATCGCCAGAGCGCAATCTGTTAAGAAAACGCATTTGGAACAGCAGGTGGAACACCACCAACATCACACACACACACACACACACACACACACACACACAGACTGAATCTGAAACACACCCAGGAGCTGAAAGAGTCGACTAAACTTGACAGGAAGATATTTTCAATGCACTGGTGGAATCCTAACCCATCATGATTGGTGCTGTTATGTTTAAAAAAAGACATGTGACTAATGTGTCCTCCATATTTTTTTGCCTCCATTGTGGTCCAGTGTTTGACCCAGTGTTTCCACTTGAGAAGAATAGATGGTGATGTGGATGGAACACTGCGGCTGAAATTCACAGCATGGTGCGGAGCATCTCCACACCCGCTGCATTGCTTCGCTCTGAATACCACACACACACACACACACACACACACACACACCAGTTATGTTCAGTTTCTATATGGAATGGACTCTACATGCCTTGCAGCAGTGTGTGTCATGCTGGGAGACTAGTGTACCACTCAGATGCTATTAGTGTGTTCAATCACAGCAAATGTGTGTCTTAATCCACCAGCATCTGATGCTCTTAGTCATGAAAGCAGCATTTAGCATCTTTCATATACACTATTCACAAAAAGTTAAGGATATTTGGCTTTTGGGTGAAATTTATGGAAAATGTAAAAAGTTCACACTACAGTGATATTATATCATGAAAGTAGGGCATTTAAGTAGAAGCTGCAATGGTGATTTCCTCATCTCAAACAATTTATTGAAACAAAAGCCAACAACAGTGGTGGGTATACCACAACAAAAAATCTCAATGTCTCAATAATCTGTCATGTGCCCTTGACCATCAATTACAGCTTGACCACGACGTCTCATGCTGTTCACGAGTCGACTTATTGTCTGCTGAGGCATGGCATTCCACTCTTCTTGAAGGGCGGCCCTCAGGTCATTGAGGTTCTGGGGTGCAGGGTTACGAGCCTCTACACGGCGACTCGGCCGATCCCAGAGGTTTTCTATGGGATTCGGGTCTGGAGAAAGTGCAGGTCACTCCATTTGAGGTACCCCAGCCTCCAGCAGCCGTTCCCTAATGATGCTCCTCGATGAGCTGGAGCATTGTCGTCCATGAAGATGAAATTAGGCCTGTGTTGTTCATGCAGGGGCACAATGACTGGATTAATGATGTTATTCAGGTAGTATTGGCTTGTCACTGTATCATTCACAAGATGTAGGGCAGTTCTGTATTGAGTGGACACACCTGCCCAGACTGTAACACCACCACAACAGTGGCTGATGCATAGCGCTCTCCCTGACGTCTCCAACATCATTGGCGGCCATCATTTCTGCTCAACGTGAATCGACTTTCATCAGAGAACAGCACTGAGGCCCACTGGTCCCTCGTCCAGTGTAAATGCTCCCTGGCCCGACGCCTGTGCCTGGGGGTGTAACCTGTGCAACCTGCTGATGACACTCTGTGACACTCTAAGCTCAGTGGCCACTTCCCTCTGAGAACATCCTGTTTGAAGCCTCACAATGGTGAGGTTCTGTTGATCAGTTGTTAGGTGTGGTCTTGGTCTCATGATGTCAAAATGTGAACAGCATGATGAAGAGGACTGTTTAAATACCAATTCTAATGGAACCAGAAAATTTATTGGTGGATTCATGGATCAAACACCAGTTGTGAATTTTGCCGTTAAGCACCTTGTTAGAGAACAGCAAGTTCTGCAGAAAGTACTGAAACACTGAACAGTTGGACATGTGCATTCAGAAGTGTAGAGAAGGTCAAATCAAGTTCACCTGGAAAGGTTATAGTGCATTTTAGGTGCATCCTGAAATTTCACCCGAAAGCCCAATATCCTTAACTTTTTGTGAGTAGTGTATGTCCTCTTTTTGAAAGCTTTCAATCTGAGCATCATAACGTTGCACGATCATACCAAGAACATAATGGAGGGTTTCTGTGTTTGCCAAGAGATGCAAAACACTACAAAATAATAAGAGAGAAGAAAATGATAACATCCCAGATCTCAAAACCCAAAATGTCGGCAAATGAAAAGGCAAATGTCTTCCCACAATGGAAATGTTTCTTCATAGCAGAAACTTTTTTGCTGTTTTTTTTTTTTTAAGCAATATAAAAGTTTTATCCTAAAACTCTTTGCCCTCAGGGGAAACGCTTTCTCTGGAAAACAGGAATTGTAGGAGAAAAAAAGTGCTTTCTCACAAAAGAAATGTGAAAATGGAAACCAGCAGAAATGGCAAAAGTTTGCTCCAAATTCAAAAAAGGTTTCTCACAACAAATCTGTTTTCTCACAAATAAAATAACCCAAAACAGGTTTACACAATGCAAACATTTTCTCACAACAGAAATGAGTTCTCATAATGAATCTGTCTTCTCACAATGGAAACTTTTTCTCACAAAGGAACTGCCTTGTGTTGTCTCACAACACAAATCTGTACTGTATCACCGTAAGTGTTTTCTCACAGCATTTATAAAAGCTAGCCATCCTGCTTCTACTGCTGTGGGAAAAAAACGAAAAACTCCAAAGCCAGCTCATGTATTTGTCTTCAAAACACATCTTGCAAATTGCAGCACATGCAGCCGTGGGATTAACAGACAGTGGAGAGCTTTTCTAAATTCATACTGTGTCAGAGAAGCGTCGAGCCTAAACGATGAGATTTATTCAATAAACATATTGTGCAAATCTCCGTATTGAACTGCCAGGGTATTGATCACATGCATTACCTTTGTAGAAGATTAAATAAAGTTTGTTTAAGCTAATTGTGTGTGATTGCTTTCCGCATGAATGGTTTGAAAGGCACCTTGATTAACAGCAGCGATGCGTTAATGGTTAAACACGCTGCAGTGGAACAGCTCAAATGTATTTTTCTCAATATGTAATGAACAAATTTGAATGAACCTTTAAAAGGAGCAATTTAAACATTTAACATCTAACCTTCTCGTGGAGCACAACTCCTCCACAGTGGGTAAGGTTGCCCTCACACAGATCTAAGGTCCCAGCTTTGATCATGAGCTCATGTTACTATAGGTGAGTTTTACGTTCTCTGGTTTCCTCCCAAAATCCAAAAAATCATGTCAGGAGGTGAACTGCTAAGATAAATAAATGAATGTGGAAATGTGTGTGTGCATGGTGCCCAAATAGTTTAAACAGCACACGAGATTGTTACTAAATAATATCTATATTCTGTCATTTTATAAATGAATATACACTTTAGTAAATGATAATTGCATGGGGATTTTTAAAAATGTTTATTGGTTATGAAAAAATATGAAATTGTTTGTTGACTAAAGTATAATGTATAGAGCAGATTATAGAGTATTAAGCAGAGTATAGCATATACAGCAGAGTACAGTATATAGAGCAGTGTATAGAGTATAGACCATAATATAGAGTACAGAGCAGAGTATACAGCAGAATATAGTGTATAGAACAGTGTACTTTATATGGAACAGAAAATAGCACAGAGTATTGTTTGTAGGACAGAGTATAGTGTATAGAAGAGTGTACAGCAGAATTGTATGAATAGAGTATAGTGTTAAGAGCAGTGAAATACACTATATTGCCAAAAGTATTCTCTCACCCATCCAAATAATCAGAATCAAGTGTTCCAATCACTTCCATGGCCACAGGTGTATAAAATCAAGCACCTAGGCATGCAGACTGTTTTTACAAACATTTGTGAGTGAATTCCAGCGTGGAACTGTGATAGGATGCCACCTGTGCAACAAATCCAGTCGTGAAATTTCCTCGCTCCTAAATATTCCACAGTCAACTGTCAGCTGTATTATAAGAACGTGGAAGTGTTTGGGAACGACAGCAACTCAGCCACGAAGTGGTAGGCCACGTAAACTGACGGAGCGGGGTCAGCGGATGCTGAGGCGCATAGTGCGAAGAGGTCGCCAACTTTCTGCAGAGTCAATCGCTACAGACCTCCAAACTTCATGTGGCCTTCAGATGAGCTCAAGAACAGTGCGCAGAGAGCTTCATGGAATGGGTTTCCATGGCCGAGCAGCTGCATCCAAGCCATACATCACCAAGTGCAATGCAAAGCGTCGGATGCAGTGGTGTAAAGCACGCCGCCACTGGACTCTAGAGCAGTGGAGACGCGTTCTCTGGAGTGACGAATCGCGCTTCTCCATCTGGCAATCTGATGGACGAGTCTGGGTTTGGCGGTTGCCAGGAGAACGGTACTTGTCTGACTGCATTGTGCCAAGTGTAAAGTTTGGTGGAGGGGGGATTATGGTGTGGGGTTGTTTTTCAGGAGCTGGGCTTGGCCCCTTAGTTCCAGTGAAAGGAACTCTGAATGCTTCAGCATACCAAGACATTTTGGACAATTCCATGCTCCCAACTTTGTGGGAACAGTTTGGAGCTGGCCCCTTCCTCTTCCAACATGACTGTGCACCAGTGACCAAAGCAAGGTCCATAAAGACATGGATGAGTGAGTTTGGTGTGGATGAACTTGACTGGCCTGCACAGAGTCCTGACCTCAACCCGATAGAACACCTTTGGGATGAATTAGAGCGGAGACTGAGAGCCAGGCCTTCTCGTCCAACATCAGTGTGTGTCCTCACAAATGCGCTTCTGGAAGAATGGTCAAAAATTCCCATAAACACACTCCTAAACCTTGTGGACAGCCTTCCCAGAAGAGTTGAAGCTGTTATAGCTGCAAAGGGTGGACCGACGTCATATTGAACCCTATGGATTAGGAATGGGATGTCACTTAAGTTCATATGCGAGTCAAGGCAGGTGAGCGAATACTTTTGGCAATATAGTGTATTATAGTGCAGAGTATAGTGTGCAGAGCAGCACAAAATGAATAGCACAGAGTAGAGTGTGTGTGTGTGTGTGTGCATATATATATATATATATATATATATATATATATATATATATATATAATATATACATACACACACAGTTATTCCCTGCCCTACGTCGTTAATTGTTTCCAAGAGACGTGATCTAAGTCAATTTTCGACTTAGATCAATTTTTTTACATATATATATATATAGTATGCAACACTGAAAAGCAATGGAACAGTTCTCTCTACAATAACTAACAAATTTTTTTAATGCAGCTTTGACATCTTAGCACGGCTAGTGCCTGGGAACAGAGCTGGCTAAGGGGCATGGCATTTTATTTCTGTTTCCTTTACTCGTTGCTTTTAACAGCTAACATCAGGTCTTTGCTTTTATCCTCAGCTCCATTAGCCAAACTCCTGTGAAGGTTTTTTTGTCCAAAAGCCTAAAAAAAGTGTTGTCTACAGTTTCTGCTCTGAAAGCGATCACACTTTCACACACTTTCACACTCGGCGCTTGAACCTTGTGTCCTTCACTGTAGTGTTTTTTTTTTTTTGTTTCACTGTGCACAAGTCACAGAGTAACGTGAGAAGCTCTTCATGCTGCTGATCTGTACTTTTATGTATTTCACACTTTGGAAATCTTTAGATTTGGAATGACAGCACATATCTTGCTACGTCCTGTTTTTAAACATTGAATCTTGTGCATTTGGATATTTTAGTATATAACATGGTCGTCAAGTAACATGCACCTGTACACTTTGTTCTGAAAATTACCTTTTAATAGGTTTAAAGCAAAGACATAATTATGCAAAGTGTTTTTTCCCCTTTCTTTACAAAATGCACTTGATTGGAAAACATCAGAAAAAAGTGAAGAAAAACAGGATGATGGATGTGTCATCTGCTGTATGTAGTAGAATGGAGTGGCAAATTTTCTGTGAATGTTGCTGGATTTGATGCTTCGGTCATACTGACACTCAGCAATGAATTCAAATAATCCTGTACTCGCACCAAACATGCCTCTCTGTTGTCATTTCCTTCACTTTCAGCAGCTGTTGAAATTTGAAACCAAAGAATAAGTGATGGAGAAAAATCTGGAAGATGGCATTATATAAAAAAAAAATTAAACAGAGAGTTTTCAGGGATTCCTGCACAGAAATATTTTTCAAAAGAATGAACATTTGAAATGGAAAGCATTTGAAATTGATTGATCTGATTGAAAAGATGAGCTTTCTTAGGAGCTGGGTAATAGATGTAATTTTGTATAATTGCTATGACATTAAATAGAATCATTGCCATGCAATGGAAGTATGTAATTGATAAGGTGGCAGTCATTTTTAAACCTGTGGAGAAAATCGATCATGGCATGCTAGTGCAGCGTGATTGGTCGAATGTTTGATGATTGCATTATTTGTTTTCTCTGTTTACGAAATTTTTTTTCACTCCCAATATTTTGTTAGAAAAATCGTTTTCACTTCAAAATCACTGAAAGCACGTTACACCCAAACCTTCGAATGCAGTGATACTACACACTTCTGCCGAGCTAAAACGGACGGTTTCTCTTGCTTTGCTCAATTCTTAACTTCTCTTCTTGCAGAGTTCAGCAGCAGCAGCGGTGGCGTAGTGTACGTCTCTCTTTGGGAGATTTTATCCATCACAGTAATTTGTCTTGGTTTGAGGCAGTACTGCTTGTTAATTAGCCCAGTTTTCCCTTTAGCCTTTTAGCTGTCATACCATCATAGTTGTTGGCTTCTAGATTTATCCCAGAAATAGCATCTTCAGCATGGAGATTTTTTAATTACAACACTTTAACCCCATATGTCACTCTGCAAGCCGCTTGACTGCTGTTATCTAAGAAATACATGATGCATGGGCGTTATTTCTAGATGAGATAAACTGATTAGCAAACAATAAATATTTCTGGACAAGTATGTAGAGGAAATAATCCTAATTGCTGTAATAATTTTGTCATTAATTAATTAGCATGTTTGTTTTCCAAATATTAGTGCTTTGAGTGTGGAAGAGATGCTGTTGCTGTAGGCACTTTCTCAGTGGAGGAGGTGTGGCCAGTATCTCTGCTTATGACTTTTAGTAAAGGAGGCGTATCTTCTGCCTGTCTGTGCCCCCCATTCTATAAAATAGGCGTGGCCTCTGTGGATTTCAGATTCAATAAAGGAGGCGTGGCCTAAGTGTCTTTCAGATTCAGTAAAGGAGGTGTGGCTTCTGTGCCTGTCAGTCCAAATAAAAAAACATAGTAGGGCTGCATGATTATGACAAAAATCATAATTGTCGATTATCCCCTTGAAATTGTAATTGTGATAATTAATTACGATTATCACAATTTTTCATTAAATGGTGTTTTGAATAGCTTTATACCATTGTTTGAAGCAACTGCATGCCATATTTTATAACATATAAATATTTTTTATCTTGGTGACTTTTCTATCATATTTCATTGAGGGTGGACTCATCAGAGATAATCTTAACTTAAATACTGCATTAGGTGAATAATAGAAAGTCATGATGTTCAGACTGTCATGTCTTAGTGCTTTAACAGTTTATATTTTATTTAGATCTGTCTTTAGGCTTATTTCATTTAAGGCGTTTGTATATATTGGGTATGGAATAATATTCTAAAGGGTCCTATATGTCAGGAGTTTTCAGAATCGGAAACAGTGGGCCTCCTTTTTAACACAACATACATTTGTTAGCGACTTTTATCAACTGTGTTAACATTAAAAATGAAAAGTTAGACTATAATCTGAATAATAACATTGTTGTGTTTTCTGACCGTTTTTTATTGCTGTCGTTCCCAAGGTCTGTAAGGTGTTTTAGTCGCGTGGAGTAAAAGCGGCGCTGTGCAGACCGATAGGTGTAGAACATTACAGTATCGCAAGAGCGGTTCTAGAGCATATTCCAGCGCATACTCTCGCGGTATTTTGGCGTGTGTGTGTGTGTGTGTGTGTGTGTGTGCACACGCACAGAGATGTCAGTCAAAAGTCACGTCTTTTCAGTTCTAATTCTTGATTCTTCTCAGCAACACTTTACAAACTATCTGATGTTTCTTTATCAGCGCACATGTTTGCGAAATTAACATGACGAGAGAGACATGCACAAGTGGATAATTGGGGTGTTGAAAAGGACATGCCTACAGACTATTAGGCCAATTAAAAGTCTTTATTCGCCCCTCACAACGTAACCTCACTAAACACCCCTTAAGCACACAGAATAATGGAAGTTGATTTTTTTGTAATCACAGCTTTGAACCATTAGAAAATCCATTAATTGTGCTGCCCTACTCTATAGCTATTTCAGTGAAGGAGGTGTGGCCTCTGTGTCTGTCAGTCTCAGTGAAAGAGGTGTGACCTCTGTGTCTGTCTCAGTAAAGGAGGTGTGGCCTTTGTAAATCTCTTCTCCTATAACTGATTGTTGATCAGCTGAATTGTTGTTAAGCAGAGATGCACATAAGCATAAAATATTAAAATACATTTCTAACATACTGAAAGAAAACTTACTTTAACTGTAGATTTTTTCTGCTTTTTTGCTCAAATATAATGAGCTGTATAAATTATGGAATGGATATCGTTGTGTGTATAATTAAAACATAAAGCGGCTTGTATTCATCAGTAGGTTTTTGTGGTTCTATTTCTGCAGTCATTGATTTTTCAGAGAAGCTGTTGGCCTGCAGTAAATGAGTGTGTGTGGTGTACCACGGTGCTGCGTACACATTGCATCTCATAAATTGTAATTTCGTCACATTTGCTGAAATGTCAGACAGTAGAGAAGGCGTTGGGAAAGCTGCAGCTTGTCAGAATGAGCATGATTTCACGAGGCTGCACAGAAGCCTCAGCGGTCTCCCTGCACTTAGAACCAGTGCTTTTAGTGAGCTGTGTGTGGTATCCTGGCTTTCATAAAATATTAAATTAATTCACTTTATGATCTTGCAAACTGCCTGCATGTCAGCAGGACCAGGTAATGTTCAAGCAGTTTCGAGTCTGCACGCAGAGAGAGCATGCTCGTGGGAAGCGACACTGTATAGTGCAGCAATAACATATGATCTATGTGCTTTAATTAAGCTTTTATTTACCTTTCTGAACGCTTGTAATGGAAATCAGTTTGGTTTACACATAATATTTCTTTTCTTTTCGCTCCTGAGGGAATATTCAAATAAAGGATAAAACTAAACTTTGTGGCATTTATTATATTAGCATTTAATTTTTATGATTGAATTAAAATATTGTATTGATGAGGGTAAATCCTCACATAATATATAATAAGAGCCTTATCGTTACCAACACACAGGTTGTTGATTTTAGCACTGAATAGCTCTCCTTCGACATTTAAAAAGCCTCAAAGGACGGCCTTCCCCTCAGCCGCATAAAGCTTACACACACACACACACACACACACACACACACACAAACACTGGGCTCTGATTCAGGCCCTGCCTTTTCTATAGGCTCTCCACAGGTGTGCAGTTGCCAAGGAGACTTGTGTTCGAGGCTCGTCCTCCCACATGCGTACGCTCCTCGCACCATTATGAAACCCTCTTTCAGCTATTTTGCTTTTAAACGCCAGAAAGGAAACCTCACTTTTTTCCAGTCGAGTGAACCGGCCTTGAATATTAGAACTGCACTCCATTATGTAGGAGATTTTTCGCCACATGTTGCATGTTTAATTTTAAAACAGTGTTTTTAAGACATTTCCTGCAAAATTTAGAAAAGCTGTATATTATATGGGATATATTTTTTTCAACATTTATATTGTGTGTGTGTGTGTGTGTGTGTATATATATATATATAATTTTTTTTATACCCAAGATAAGATCTATTCAGTACTTAATTCTGATTGGTTGGAACGTGTTGAATCATTTTCTGTCAGAAGCTCTGACATTATTTTAGTGGTCAGGTTATGAACGCATTTTTGAAATTTGTCATTTCTATAGAAACGACTTAAATATCTAATCATTCATAAAAATGTCTTATCATTGATATGGGAAAGTTTTCTAAAATGCAACGTTTATTTAGCATTATATCGCAGTTTATTTCGAATCTCCAGTGTCAGTCTTTTGTGACCGCTAGATGTATCACTTTAACATTTCTGACATGTGAAATAAAGGGATTTCTCCATAAAATATTAATATTGTGATAAATTATCATTCTATATGTTTTTCTTTACTAGAAGCAGCAGATTTGATTTTAAAATTTTATACTTAATGTAAAAAATAAAATAAATAAATTAAAATTGTTTATTAGAAAAATTATTTAAATATTCTTATATTAAATGTGTTTAATCTTTATTTATTTATTTACATTTTTTTAAATATACATTTAACAGGTCTATTTCAAAATATCAAAAATAAAGTAAATGTACTTTTGTAGATGTAAAATTATTTATCATGTCTATGTATATCATGATGCAAATCATGTATCCTAAAATGTCTTCCTTATTCATGATATAATATTTTTGTCTAATTGCACACGCCTACAGTGTTGTGCTTTGTGAATTCAGCAACCTGCTGAGATTGATCTGGGTCTCATCGGGGACTGATTGGTTATCTGCTGTAGCAGGGGCTAGATTTATTGTGGTAGTTCCACCACATTATAACATATCAATAAATGGATAAAAAGTATGACCTGTTGTTCTTTAATTAATAAAAATGTCATTATTAGCAACTGACTGTGATCTAAGAGGAATTAAACACTAAAATACACACTGGTGCTGGAAAATGAACAACCTCTACTTTACAAATAATCAACTACCTGTACTTTGCACCAGGCCACATCACACAACCCCAGTGTTAATTATTTACTACAGCATCACACCTCATCATGTTGTATTCCTTACGTAACACGGTGCATCCAAAAGCAATCTGTTTCCCCTGAAAGTTATTGTGTTAAAATCTGAATTTACATAATGTTTGAACTGACACTAAGCATAGTGAATCAAACTAAATCTACAATGCTAATATTCTCCATGTTTGCTCACATCTTCATATACTAGCTACAATATCGCCACGCTCTGTAATCTCATTTTTATATAACGGTCTGTTAAAATAGCATATACGGTTCATATTTACCAAAGGAAAAGTGCAAAAATCAAAGTGCAACTATATTATCATCTGACATCTTCCAGCTTTCAGTTATTATTCCAGCGGGGCATAGAAAACGGAATAAAACCACAGAGTACTAATGAAAAAAATGATTTGGGTTTTTCCAGATGGCTGCATCTTATGCTTTTGTGTTGTAGATTTTTAGTCATTGCAGTACATAATAATGTGGAATGATAAAAAAAAAGTGTGATGAAGGGTATATACTGATGACCCAAAATATTCTGATGAAATAAATAACTGATTAATTCTTAACAACTGCACAACGTCAGGCTCTGGGATATAGAGCATGGTAAGAGAAGAGTACATTCTCATAGTTGCCTTTTTTTTTTTTACTTGTGTTTTTCTTTACTTCTTCCCTTCACTGCAGGGCTTGTGGGGTTCTTCTCCACACACCAGGGCTTGTGGGGTTCTTCTCCACACACCAGGGCTTGTGGGGTTCTTCTCCACACACCAGGGCTTGTGGGGTTCTTCCCTACACACCAGGGCTTGTGGGGTTCTTCCCTACACACCAGGGCTTGTGGGGTTCCTCCATACTCTGCAGGGCTTGTGAGGTTCTTCTGGGTTAACCAAGGTTATCCCCCATGGTCTGAACTGAGAGGAAGGCTACTGTGGCCCAAACAACATAAATTTTTAATGATGGTTAGAAGAGGAATGTGTCACAACACGCAGTTCATTTCACCTTGCTGTGTGGGCTGTGCAGATACAAACCCTGCTACACCAGGTCCACTGTCAAACGCATCTAACTCAACCCCTGAACTGGAACACCAACTGCTCACCAGGTCTTCTTGTCCATCATCAGTGCCCACCCTCATTAATGCCCTTGTGGCTGAATGGGCAAATTCATGCAGCCATGTTCCAAACTCTTGTGGAAAGATTTCTCAGAAGAGTAGAGGTTGTTGTAGAAGCAAAGGAGGCACCAACCCCATGTTAATGTCTGTAGTTTTGGAAGGGTATGTTCAGCAGGCATCTGGTTGTGATGGTCAGGTGTTCACATAATTTCATCCTTATAGTGTAGGCAGTGGTGGCTCAAGCGGTTAATGCTCTGAGCAAGGCCCTAACCCTTACTGCTCTAGGGTGCTGTATCATTGCTGACCCATGCTCTCTGTCCAAAGTAGAAAGAATTTCACTTTGCTGTAATGTGTAAATGTTACAAATAATGGCTTCTATTCTATTCTATTCTATTCTATATAGTGTATATACAGTACATTTACACAATTTTCACCCAAATCAAGCCTTAGCTGCATTAGTGCATTCATGAGCCTAACTGAAATCCAGACAGCAAAAATTGTCTAAATTTCCATTTTGGCAACTGTTGCTTTAGCTACAATAAATTCCTCAGAGTGTTGAGCAGATGACTTAAGTGGCAGTGACTCCATTCAGGACAGATACAGCTTTCCTGTCACATCATCCTGTGCACTTCACACACAATTACACACTGTCACACTCCTGTCACACTCGATGTGGTTTTGTCCTGGAGTGAGACATCCTGGAAGGAGACACCTTTAGAGTAATGGTGATTGTGTGGCTTTACACCATCCTTATGTAATGTCAGTGATCAGGTAATTACATTGGCATGCTACAATCGCGTGTGTGTGTGTGTGTGTGTGTGTGTGTGTGTGTGTGTGTGTGGTAGGGGGCTTCTTTTTTGCTGAGGTTTCTCAGGTTCGTTCACATGGATCTGGTCTGCGGAATAAATGAAATGCCTGAAGGACAGCTCACCATGGAATCGGCATAAAATCACGGCCTCACTTTTAAACTCATAAAAAGTGCTGCTGCATCCATACACACTGAGGGGAGAGAGAGAGAGAGAGAGAGAGAGAGGGAGAGGGCAAAAGACAGTGAGTGATATCCTCAGTGATGTTCCGACATCTAAGAAACGCTGAATGAAATGTCATACTTTTGGTATCGGAGTCATGAAATAAAATGACTTGCTATCCAGCTTATTTCATTTCCGAAGAAGAAAGGGCCATGTGTGAGTGTGTGTGTAAAATCTACATGCTCCATATTTCATTTCAGTTGGAGTTCAGAGCCAAAACCCTATTTACTGTTCAATTATTTACAGACTACACTGTAATTCAGTTTCTTATAGCATGCTAAAAAAGAGGCTTGTGTTCATATCCATCTCTATTTAGCAGTGACATATTTAAAAGATCATCGTTTGTTTGTGTGTGTGTGGTGAGTTTGTAAGGACCTGCTTTACACCTCTGATGAGGTATTTACTTTAAGCCTGGACAGATTAGCTGGAGTCTATCAGGTCTAAAGCTGTAATTAAACCCTGTGAGAAATCAGGACAGACGCTGCTGTTTCTGCCTCTGCTTTCATGCAGCCAGGACGAAACCACCGAGAACATCAGAGCTCTGATACACCATTAATCTTTACACACTACAAGCCCAGAGTGTGTCCACACTGCACCTACTTTTGTGTAGTGTGTGTTACATGACAGTACAGTACACATTCAACCCTCCACAACACCCCCAAAATGTGGTTGAGTACAGCCAGTGCACAAAGCTAAACACAACACAGTACATACAAAGCAGCTCTGGGATTTGATCTTGTGACCTTTTTGTCTGTGGCACAGAAACACTGAACTACTGAGCCACTAAAATTATTATTTATTGCATTAAAACATTAGGACATCGAGAGCTGTATTCAAAAATATTAGTTATGTCAAGATTTATGTGAGGAAAGTTCCTGGTATTCAGAGTTGGGATACACACCTGCTTAAGTTCTGCTGTTCTCCATTCAAAAAATCACCTGTGTGTAGTTTGAGAGGTTGCCAGATTTATCTTGATTGGAAATAGCTGAAATAATGTCTCCTTCAGAAATGCATCTTTAATTGTGACATATTTATGCACTTAATGTTGGCTTCAAATGGCATTCCATAGATTATTGAGAGTGAATTTACAACCCAATACATGCATAGAGTTCACATTCAAATTGCTAATGGTCCAAGCTAGACTCATTTCATTTTTCAGTAGGAGATGTAGTAGTGGTGGTGCTGGTAGTTGTGGTAGTGGTGGTGGTGGTTGTGGTAGTAGTGGTGGTGCTGGTAGTTGTGGTGGTGGTGGTAGTTGTGGTAGTAGTGGTGGTGCTGGTAGTTGTGGTAGTAGTGGTGGTGCTGGTAGTTGTGGTAGTAGTGGTGGTGGTGGTTGTGGTAGTAGTGGTGGTGGTGGTTGTGGTAGTAGTAGTGGTGGTGGTGGTTGTGGTAGTAGTGGTGGTGCTGGTAGTTGTGGTAGTTGTGGTAGTAGTGGTGGTGCTGGTAGTTGTGGTAGTAGTGGTGGTGCTGGTAGTTGTGGTGGTGGTTGTGGTAGTAGTTGTGGTGGTGGTTGTGGTAGTAGTGGTGGTGGTGGTTGTGGTAGTAGTAGTGGTGGTGGTGGTTGTGGTAGTAGTGGTGGTGGTGGTTGTGGTAGTAGTGGTGGTGGTAGTTGTGGTAGTAGTGGTGGTGCTGGTAGTTGTGGTAGTGGTGGTGGTAGTTGTGGTAGTAGTGGTGGTGCTGGTAGTTGTGGTAGTGGTGGTGGTAGTTGTGGTAGTAGTGGTGGTGGTGGTAGTTGTGGTAGTGGTGGTGGTGGTTGTGGTAGTAGTAGTGGTGGTGGTGGTTGTGGTAGTAGTGGTGGTGCTGGTAGTTGTGGTAGTAGTGGTGGTGCTGGTAGTAGTGGTGGTGGTGGTTGTGGTAGTAGTGGTGGTGGTGGTTGTGGTAGTAGTAGGGGTGGGGGTGGTTGTGGTAGTGGTGGTGGTAGTTGTGGTAGTAGTGGTGGTGCTGGTAGTTGTGGTAGTGGTGGTGGTAGTTGTGGTAGTAGTGGTGGTGGTGGTAGTTGTGGTAGTGGTGGTGGTGGTGCTGGTAGTTGTGGTAGTGGTGGTGGTAGTTGTGGTAGTAGTGGTGGTGGTGGTAGTTGTGGTAGTGGTGCTGGTAGTTGTGGTAGTGGTGGTGGTGGTTGTGGTAGTGGTGGTGGTGGTTGTGGTAGTGGTGGTGGTGCTGGTAGTTGTGGTAGTGGTGGTGGTGGTGCTGGTAGTTGTGGTGGTGGTGGTGGTTGTGGTAGTAGTGGTGGTGATGGTAGTTTTGTAAAGTAAAAATATGTTAAAAGTCAAAATAGTAATAATATTCATAGTATTGGTAAATTCTTCTTCATAATAATAATAATAATAGCAATAATAATAATAACAATAATAGTTTTATATAAGTTACAATACACATCAAGTATAGTTACATTTTCCAACCATATTGCAATAAATCTCACTTCCTACACTATACTATGATTAGGTAGCCAAACTTGCACTTGCTGAAAATTAAATCTGTTGCTGAAATTAAAGATCCTTTCAACACCCTGATTACCGTACAACTTTATAGCATAATGTTGTGGAAGAATACTGACGCACCATCCCACTATCTGCTGTCATCCAGAAGAGGATGGCTTCCATTCCGTCTCAGAGTTTCTTCCTCATGTTGTCTCAGGGAGGTTTTCTCTGCAGCTGTCACTTCTGGATCGCTCATTAAGTATCTAAATCTATATCTGTAAAGCTGCTTTTTGTCCATTGTTTACAGTGCTATATAACGGATATTTGAATTGAAGTGGTCAGCACCATAGGACAGTAAAGCAGGATTCCGCCTTAGTTTTGACGCATAATTCACTCTGTTGTATTCTTTATTTTATATCCTGTTTTGTGGAGTTCATCAGAATGCTCTGTATCATGCCATCAATGACAGAGCTGTTCATACAAACATTTAACACTTCTATGATCCATTATACCGTTTCGTTATGTGTTTTCACCCAGCTGTCAGCATCTGGAGTCTTTTAACACATTTTTCATTTGATTCCAGCCTGTCAAATTGTAATACATGCAAAGTGTTTAATATTCTTTGAACACATGAGAAATGGTAATAATGGGAATATTACTTGAATAAATAAGTGTATATGTATGGAAATATTACTGAATAATTTTCCTAAACTGCATTTCAGTGGTATTACCATGACAGCTCTGTTAAGTGTATTACACAACTAACAAAATGTGGATTGATTGCACGTTGATGGAAGATCGTCGCAAGTCGTTCCAGTTCTCTGCTGTCAGTCAAGCACCCTGCTGCACCAACTGTATTTAAAAATACCTAGCTGTTTAAATGTAATTGCTCTCTATTGTATAGATTGAAGCGATTCACTTTGACTGAGGACCTGAGGAAATGTAAAGATCTGGAATCTTCCTTTTAAAGTGGCTGAGTGGAAAACAGACCACTTCCTCCTCCAGTGATGTGCCAAGCCAAATGGCTGCCATGTGTCCTACTAGCCAATAATATGTGACTGACAAATGCTGCAGTTACTCGTTGTACCATCGTAGGATTATCATTTATTATTTATGATTATTGGTCCTTCTTGTGCCAGCAATAGCTAAACTGACAAATGCTACTGTTACAGTGAGCATTAACATTTCAAAGCTGTTCTGCATCAGCACTGATTTCTGGATGGCTTTATACAGTTGATCCTTACTGTGCTATAATAAAAACACTTTGTGACCTGATGTTGTAGGAGAGTGATCAACCTGGCCTGGTAACTCTGCTTTGTGTCTCCTCGCATCACATCACCATTTTTTCCTATAACAGCATGCTCCGTTTTATAAGACATGTTTTTATAAGACATGTTTTAGATTTTGACGAACAGTTACTCCCCTTTCATAAAAGCTTGTGGTTTAATATTGAAGCATGTATTTGTTTTTATTTGTGATTTTTATTTTATTTCTTTTCAGACTCAGTATCTAAAAAGCATTTGCTAGTGTTAGTTAGCTTCCCTTACATCTTCACAGAGCTATTTCATATCTAAAAAAAAGAGGCATTACCATGACTACGCTTGTCTTTCTTCTTCTTCTCTCATTGGCTGCTTCTCTCATAGGTTCACACACAGTTTAGTTGTTCTTGGGGATCTGAGGAACAATTATTCTAGAAAAATTGGGACTAAAATTCGGTCTTGTAAACACAACATGAGGAAAGTGTCAGTACAAGTTTTTCAGATTGTGTACCTGTTTTAGTACTTTGTCAACACCAAAACTGATATAATCAAGTGCCTTTGTTACAGTTAAGCAGCTGGAGGCATCATGGAACATTTTATTAAGCTCTGTTTATTTTGGTTGATTCTAGGTGCTGTTTTGTCTAACATTGTTCTGGCTTTTCTAGATTAATACATACTTTTGAGTGTAAGGTCATTTCCATGAACCGTCTAATTTCACAGCAAGAGGCTATTTGACTGACATTGCAAATCAATCACATCCCTTTCTTTTCAAAAATTTGTTTTTCCCACCAGAATCCAGTGTACAAAGGTATGAATAGACAATTATAGTCCAGCCCTGAAGCTTACATCCAGAAAAACTTATTAAACAGATCAGAAACACTGTGGGCGGAGCCTCAGATCCAAACAACTAAATGCTGTATAGCTCTCATAATGGAAGTATTCAATTATTTGGTTTCAGAAACTGTTTTTAGAATTAAACTGTGAGAAGAACTGAATTGTGCCCTTATGATATTATCCATGTTATATTTTGCATTTCCTCATTGCAGAATTTTTTGTCAGTTATGGACAGATCAACTATTCACCCAAAGCCTCTCTGATCCTACTGTCGAGTTTATCTGATTAAGCAGTCAGGTTTAAAAAAAAATAATAGTAATAATGATAATAATGATAGTCATTATTATTATTATTATTATTATTATTATTATTATTATTATAAAGAAGTGTTTGGATGTGATATTTGTTTTAAGAAACTTTAAAAGGCTGATCATTTCTTTATGTTGTTGCTTTTGCTGAATATAAAGTCGCAACTCTTGACAACTATTTTAAAAAATCCAAAAAATAAAACCCCTAGAAAGTGGCTTGCTATAGTTATGGAAGTTTGTAACTGTTTATTTTCGTTGCATTAAATATTTTGTCAGCGCGCATAACTTTGAGGCTCTGAGATATCTATGATATTGACCCTAATTAGGTTGCTGCTTCAGGTAGTTAAAAATAGTCTCTTATCATATTCTCATCTGGAGCAATGCAGGACATCAATGCAGACCCAAAAGGCATAGCAGACTTTTTTGTGTGTCTAATTAAGAGCCGAGTAGTTGACGTGCGCCTGCTGTCCTTCTCCAGATGCCTGAGTTCATAATGAACAGGTTTTATGATGAATGTGTGTTTGGTGCCTGTGTGTCTCTCTGATCTGCCAGAACTAAACTTAATGAAACTGTCTCAGTGTAGTCCAGGTTTCTTGCAGCAAATCACCTAGACGTGTGTGTGTGTGTGTGTGTGTGTGTGTGTGTGTGTTAGAGAGAGGGAAAGAGAGAGACAGAGAAATGGGTCTCTTTATCTATTCTAATTAACAATTATAAATCATAAATATTTAGTGTCAGTCATAGACTGTCAAAAGACACCTGGCGGGAAGAGATGTTTTTTCAGTAAAGCAGTGCATCGTGGTTTGAAAATCTAAAAGCGTTAAGCTTCAGATATCTTTTAGTAAAGATTTAGTAATGTGTAATCTTTTCATAGGCTGAACGCCAGCTTAGGATGAGTAAAACTAGCTGATTTTCTTTGTATTCACATTCACATTTTGATAAATGTTAACAACATAGAACTAATAATTGTTAATAAGGCATTAATACGAGTCTGTAATAATAACTTTGTCATTGCCAGCATTGTAAATCAATTTGAAAAATGACAGACATCCTGGAGATCAACAGGACGGCTCTGGCTCATGAGCATAGGTTCTGGTGAGGCAGGATGACATTAATACCGATGTGTCAATTACCTGTACATAGAAAACTTCTAAATTGAATATATTTTTAATTTAATGATGACCACAAGCTCCATGAAGCTGCTGAAATGACGAGCTGAGCTCCCCTGTAAGTGTGATGCCCGATTAATCTTCCAGTAAAGCAGCTCAGCCATGTATTCAGTATATATAAGGTGATGTTTATATTATGTCTTTAAGATGCTGTGAGTTTTTCCTTGTTGTTCCACCTCTATTCATTCTGAGGCCTTGAGCTTATTCCATTGTGCTAGTTGAGCTGCTCAGTGGGGTAAAGCTGCCACACCACGTTACAGGTTCTACACCTTCAAAATCCCTTGCTGTTGGACACTTAACCCTGCATTTCAGCTTCCCTGCACCCGAAAAGAGCCCCTCTGGAGCAGCGTGCTCAGCAAAGCCTGGCAGGATTAAATAAAGGTTATGAAAAGCATGCCAGCCAGAGACTATTGATTGATGGACATAATGCTTATCTGATGTCTTGATGGCCCACCTTTCGGGCCTTTAAATGTCCTTGGAGATAAAAGCAAAACTAACGATTGCTGTCTGCCTGCTCCAATCCTGTGGAGCACGTAGGAAATGCTTTCTCACTGAATAACAGGAATCCATACGCTTTATCTCCAGAGACTGAGAGAACTTACTGAATTGGACACAAATACTTATGGCTATAGGGGCAGCTGTGAAATCACAGCTATGTGAAGGCATGTGTGGACATCTATCAAGTGTATCAAGGTGAAGAGTTCAAAGAGTATGGGATATGTGACATGATAAAATATATGATCATACAGATATGTGTACTCAAGTATATATTATACACCAATAGTGTAATTTACAGTGCAACTAGATCAAAATGTCAATTTCCAGCACCTTACAATTCAAAAACGGTATTATATACTAAATAAACTGCTATATGACTTAAGATAATTGACATTCCATGTATAAATCTTTATATTTGAAGACTGAAGAATGAAGACGTTTTAGCAAACTGCATTTACAAAATATTCTCTGCATTTCTTTGTAAATACATACCTAATTGTGAACTGGAGGTAACACATCTGGTGTAACGCATGTAACTGCTGTAAATATCTATCTATCTATCTATCTATCTATCTATCTATCTATCTATCTATCTATCTATCTATCTGTCTATATATATATATATATATATATATACATATATATATATACATATATATATATATATATATATATATATATATATATATATATATATATATATATATATATATATGTGTGTGTGTGTGTAGTAATGTTTGCGTGTGTGTAAAATAAACTTAGTATGAAAAAATGTATATATACTTATATATCTAAATATATGGCGGCTTTTTAAATTTAGCAGTTAACTCACTTTTATTATTTCCCTGAATTTTACTGCCACATTATTTGTATACTACTGTCATTTTTCCATTATAACCATTTTTAACTACATTGAATGAAAGGTCCACTATAAAAAAAGAAGTCAAGAAGAGTAAGAAATCAAGGACCAATAGGAAAATGGTTCTTCTGTGGACTCCTTCAGCACGGATTTATTTCTGGTCTTATTTAAGTGTGCAATAATATTAAGAGTTTTCAGAGCGGTTTTAGTCCTTAATTTACAGAACAGGTCGAACAGATTAATAGAGACTCAATAATAAATGTAATAACTTTAAGGTTTCCAGCACTTTAAATACTTTTTAAAATTGACAGACTTCATAGGGTCCACAGAACAGCTGTGGCTCACATGGCTAGGTTTTGGTGGGAGAGGATGACATTAATGCTGATGTAGTCTCAATCAACCTTGCAAGACTTGCAACAAAAGCTGCAAGGCTATTCCACATGACTTAAAAAGTTCATTAGGCTATTCCACATGACTTAAAAAGTTCATTAGGCTATTCCACATGACTTAAAAGGTTATTAGGCAATTCCACATGACTTAAAAGGTTATTAGGCTATTCCACATGACTTAAAAGTTCATTAGGCAATTCCACATGACTTAAAAGGTCATTAGGGTATTCTACATGACTTAAAAGGTTATTAGGCTATTCCACATGACTTAAAAGTTCATTAGGCAATTCCACATGACTTAAAAGGTCATTAGGGTATTCTACATGACTTAAAAGGTTATTAGGCAATTCCACATGACTTAAAAGGTTATTAGGCAATTCCACATGACTTAAAAGGTCATTAGGCTATTCCACATGACTTAAAAGGTTATTAGGCAATTCCACATGACTTAAAAGGTTATTAGGCAATTCCACATGACTTAAAAGGTTATTAGGCTATTCCACATGACTTATTCTAAAGACTACTGTCTACTGAGAGTGGAGAAATGATCCTGAACTATGCAGAATTAGAAAATGATATATTTCTTTTTTTTCCTGGCTTTGCATGGGCAGACAATTATTTCACACATTACTGATGTACAAACATTCTCCACTCTATAATCCCTCATTTGCTGTATACTTGTATCGTTCTGTGCAGCAGAGAACACTGAATGCTCTTACACGATTGCCAAACTGGATTCTATTTCATTCTGATGATTTGCTGTAAAACAAGATCCTGATAGTCATTGACTATTTTTAATCCAGCCCAATCTGGCAACCATGTAATTATCAGTCTGTCCACCGGTCCTTGTAGAGCACAGGGTAGCAGGAATACCTCTGTGTGTCTGTTGCAGTTCCTATTTTAAACCACTGGTCCAATAATAATGCTACATTCACACATACAGCAACCCTCAGCTACAAAGATCGTTCATTTTCAGTACGAGTTGGTGACCAGCAACATGAGGAACAGCGACCGTTGGTGACTTGATGTGGACGTGTCCAGCGACGTGACAAAACTGAGAAATATTGAACTTTGATGAAGCGACAGTAGAGTACACGTGATCCATGGCTAAGAGCACACACTGCTCCTCCATCATTTCATATCATATGATGCAGATACACACTGTATCATATGTTTACCCTCCAGAACATTTCATTTTAGCGGCAAGAAAACTGATTTGTTGTGAAGTAGAACGCTAGTTGGGCCACCCACTTAGAAACGTTATTACTATGGCAACCTGTAGTAGGAACGCCTACTAGCAACTTTATTACAGCGACTGGAGACTTTTGCTTTACAGAAGCTAAGTGCACCGATGGCACAACTTTGTGAAAAGCAAGCAGATCAATGAAACTCATCAAATAGTTTCTCTAATTTAAAATTACTGATCACTCGAGAGGTAACTAGTATTTACATTGAATTTAAATTGCATGGAGCTGTAGACGAGGAAGATTAACATTTGTTTACTGCATAGAACATAAGAGAACAAAATAATGGTGCTTTTATGCTTCATGGATTTTTAAGATTACATTTAAATAACAGAAATCTGATGTATTATATGTTTATAAACCCCAAGCATTTCCATTATAATTGTTTTGCGTTTAAAGTTTATGTGTAACTGCGTAGATATTAGAGGCACTTCATATTAAGTGTGACTGTTATGTGAACGCTTTCATTTCATTGCTTTCTTGCCGGATCTTTAGAGAAGTGTGTGTGTTTTTTCTCTTTTCTAAACGATATTCAATGTCATCTCTGTGAATGCACTGGAGTGTTTTCTCAGCACTGCAGACCTATTATTTATGCCATATCCTTGTCAATATGCCACCCAATTGTTTTGGATTTCATGATAATAGCCAGTACACTTCAGAGATCCAGAGATGTAGGCGACATGCAAGTGTTTAATGTGTGGCTTCTTCAAAGAAAAAAAAGGACAGCTTGTATGGGCTGAAAAACAACAGAAGGACTCGAGCACAATTAACAATATCTGTTTGCGTGGGGTTCTGCTGTGATGAGCCAAGGTATTTATTTTTTGTTTTTTTTTCCCCAACCACTATCCAAAAATAAGTTTCTATTCTCTTTTGTTTTGATTCTGTACGTGAGACGTATCATTATATCTTTTTTTTTGTTGTAGATCATTTGAGCAAATGAACGATGTTTCCGTATATTACCGTTATTATGTAACGTGAAAGACCCTAAGCTGAGTTTGTCATTGTTCCATTAATAGCGTTTATTTTCAGCCGACGGTGTTCGCCGCTCAGCTGGCGTTAGTCCTGTCTTTATGAATCAGGGGTGTTGTTCAAGTGGAGTGAATCACTACTAGACAAATTAAAATGACATGACTAGACAATAGCCATGCAAAATGATATGACTAAACAAAGATTCTCTGACGTCCAATTTTTCATATGGAGCTGGAAGAATATAGCGTTGCTTAGGCAAACACTTTTGCACTACAGTGCAGCTAATTAGAGAGAAGGTTTGACGGACGAATACGCTGTAGTCTAAGCACCAGCAGTCAACCTTTTTTTTTATTTAGAGTGCACCACTGCTCTTTATTTGGCTTTCCGTTTCTCAGCATCCGATCCAGGCGTCTTTACAGAACTCCACAACTGGAATGTAGACCAGAATTTGAGTGACTCATTCACTTTACTCATCCACAGATTTTTTTTTCCCCAGTTGGCTTCTGCTGTACTGACATAATATTTTCCAGCATAAAGAAAATGCCACAATCCGGATATGTGGGCAGGGAGAAAGGCCTTTTCAGAGTAGCGTGGAGGAAGTGTGTTTTCTGTTCGTTCTTTTCTAAAAGAGCCATGAAAAAAGAGAGGAAAGCAGCTGTGCATTTGGCAAAGCCCTTTTACCATCTTCTCTCTCCCTCTTCCTCTCCTCCTCCTCCTCCTCCTCCTCTTCATTCCTTTCACACATCATCTGAGTGAAATATTTAGTGTAGGTGCTGTCCTGCTGGCCCGTAATCTTTTTATCATCACGCTCCGCACAATGAATCACCAACAGCAGCAACAGCAGGCCTCACAACCCGTCGTAAAGTTTTCCATAAATTCAAATACGAACTGGGTCTCCACAAATAGCGGAGAGCCGAGTGATGCTCAAAGGCTGTGAAATGATTTGGAGAGCCTCCACTGTGGCTCAGAATGTGAGCTTTAGGATTACTGGAGATTCACCAATGGTTGGGTTTGTTCTCCAGCAATGTCATCAACTAGCTGTGTAGTCAGGATTTGCAAATATTCAGTTGTTCAATATGAACTTGAGAACTGTTACATTAGGAGTTTTGGTGGATTAGTTAGTAGGAAACAAATAATGTCAAGTAATGTCAAGCTTTGTCAAATGTCCTGGATTTGTGAATGGATGGATGGTTGGCTGGATACATGGATAAATAGATAAATAGATGGATGGATTGATGGACGAATTAACCAGAATTAATAAAACAGCGCTCACTAGCTCAACTCTCTAATCCCCCTTCTTCCTTCTCTTCTTCTTCTCCCTGCTTTACATAAGTGAGACCTTTCCTATTTATAGATTGGACTGCCATAAGCTTTATTGAAGTTATACTTGTGCTGGTGAGATATCTGATCTGATGCTACAAGCAATCAGATAAACACTCAACTCATGGTCACTGATTTTTTACCGCTTGGTGACTTGGTGCCGTGACTTGGAATACACGCTAATGATCTGTACTGAGTCAAGCCATTATTTGTGAACCAAGAAAACATCGTAGGGGAGTAACTCTCAGAGACTGTACGTTTTTCAGTCCAGTTCAGAAACATCCAAAGAAATGCATTTAATCCTGACGTAAAACCGATCCAGTGTTTCAGCCCTGATACTGCTACTTTATGAGCAGTCAAAATGAACCACGTGTCCTTTTATAAGACATGAACAGAGATTCCCCCAAGGGCAAATAACAGGGACGAGTCAACGGTGGTGCAGTAAAAACAGTATTGAAGGGTTAGGTGTGTTTTCAGTTTGTTTAATATGGTTGGAGATAGAATGGCAATAAGGGAAGCTGACATGATGCCCTGATGGTTCATTTGAGAGTTCATCCCTTCTCTCTTAATGCACTTTCTCTCCGGTCTCTAATATAAAGCTTCGGCTCCGCTGGCATCGCTCGTTTGTTTATCCCTTCACCACTTAATAGCTCACTGCTCCATTGTTGGCCACTCGCATTCACAAATGGCAGGGATGAGATGTGTTTTCAGGGCCGAGCTCACTCAAATCAGGGAAGGCAATTGATCCCAGATTGTCTATCCTTTTGTGTCTACCGACTCCGGCCCAATTTGCCAGAGGAGGGGCTGGACGGAGAGCGCGAAGCATTGAAGACAGACAGCTGAAAGGGATTCAACACAAGACATTATTGAGTAGACAGAAATAACTGTCAGCCTTGTCGACTATTGAAAAGATGTGCTTGCGTTGTGCCACGAGATCTTTACAAATTATGACCGCATTTTGTTTATTTATTTATTTATTTATTTATTTATTTATCTATTTAACCTGCGGTTGCTCAAACTGCGTTACAGTAAACACCTTTGCCTTATCTGAGATGATATTCTTCTTAATGTCAGAGTAATAAATCCATCCTGAGCAACCTGAGGGAACTACTCCGAGTAAATCCTGAGAAGTTCACTTAATAGGTACATGCAGTATGATTACTATCAGTGGAACACAACAGATATTGTATGTAACATGGGCTCTGTTACCATTTGGGAAATAGTCATGTCAGGTGAGCTCGCTGTGTAAGTCTCTGCTTTAAAAAGAGAAGTCAGAGGTGTTGGTGATGAGTGCAGTGCTGCAGCGTTTGTGAGTTGATGTATGTGTCAGCAGAGGCCGCTTCAAGGACATGTTTAATTGCGTGTGAATTCCTCATTCCTTTTTATATGCTTTATCAATTTCTCCTTTTCAGGTTCTTTAATAATTACATGATTTGTTATGTGCATCTAAATTGTGGGATAATTGTAAATTGATTCAGTAGGTAATTGTGAATTATTTAGCAGAATTCAGTCGACACATGGATCCAGAATAGTGGGGAAAATGAGGCTTAGTTTGTTCCTAATTAAGCAAATTGGCAGCTTTTTGTCTGTTGCTCAATTCTAATGCTTTAGAGGCATCTTTCAGTTTCTCTCTCTCACTCTCTCAGCTCTATTTCTGTCTGTCTGTCTGTTTGTCTCTTTCTTTCTCTCTGTTTCTTGCTATCTCTCGATCTGTCTCTCATTTTCTCTCTTACATTCTTTCTCTGCCTTTCTTTCTCTGTCTGTTTCACTCATCCTTTATCTCTTCTTGTCTTGCTCTCTGTCTTTGTCTCGCTTTCACTCTGTCCATCTTTGTCTCTCTCTGTTTCTCTCCCTCTCCCTCTCTCTCTCTCTTTCATTATGTCTGTATTGCTCTGCTTTTTCTTGCTTTACATCTTTGTTTCTATGTCTGTTTTTCGTTTTTATGCCCATCATCTGTATGCTCTTAGATATACGAAAAGTGCCCGTACTTGTCAGTGGTGGTCATGCGGGTGTGTGTGTGTGTGTGTGTGTGTGTGTGTGTGGTGCATGTGCTCGCGGGAGCATGGCTTCACGGCCGAGCGAGGTTGGGCTCTGTGCCACGCTCCGCAGTGCAGGGAGCGACCCGTCTGCCAAGATGGAGGAAGTGTGAGTAGATGGATGAAGGAGTAGAGCGAAGATGACTGATCGCGGCAGGGGAAAGATAAGTATCAGACGGAAGACTCTAAGAGAGTGTGGAAAGAGAGAGTGGAGACAAAGTGCTGTCTGTGAGAAAATGAAGGAAGGAGGGAGAAATGCAGGTGAAATATCTTTCATTAGTCTGATTGAATAGACTTGATCATACTCACTCAGCTTCAGCTGAAAGTGCAGGCAAAATAAACACAGCAGTAGAAAAGTCAGAAGCAAATGCACCCTGTGTAGATTAAAATAATCCCTGTGTTAAAATACATTTCCAGTTAATTTCATGTACATGTACACAGCATTGTAGCTCAATGCCAGATTAGCTGTCAGGTTGCTAACTCCAGACAGCATACTGACATTAACTAGCATGAATCAGGTGTCTTGTGCATCACTCAGCATACACACAGACGGGTCACTGGGATCAGACTGATTTATGAACCACAGTCCTTACAACATCCAGAAAGATTCGGAAATTCAGTAAGATTCATAAAGAATTTTCTTTATTTAGTGTTTTCTATGCAAGTGTATCTGTTTGCACTGGATTAAGTGTGTGTTTGTGTGTGTGTGTTAAACTAAGACTGATGTAAGCTACCGTTCTACCTATATATCTATATATATTCTACCTTTTCTACCTAGAATAGATCGTTTTGCTCACTCAGCAGTTATTCTGTAGCGTGTCTTTGTTTGATATGTGTAACATTTGTCTTAACTTTGTCTTAAACAGGAAGAAAACTGGTAAATCAGAAAATTACCTAGTTCAGTAGTTTATTATATTGAAAATGAAAGACTTGGTAAAGAGGTATTTTTGAACAGCAACAGGTGCTTCAGCACAGCTTTGTGTAATTAGGACTTGGACCTGAGTTATGCTTCAGCTGGCAGCTTGTGTTGAGCTTGTTTGCTATTTCCATTTGCTTGAAAAGTTTTAATTCATATAAAAGGAGGAAATTACAGTGAAGATGACATAAAGGAAAGACCAGCAAACTGTCTTAAACATCTGATAAAGGTCAGATTTTTCTGTCTGTAACATCTCTAATAAAAAAAATAAGAAATTTGATTCACCATAACTATGTGGAAATGTTATTATTTTCTTTGTAAACTTGTCTAGGTTATCTCACTGAGTAATATCTATCTGCTGGGTGAAGAGACAGTATAACAAACACTGTGAAAAACACCTTGCTAGCTAAAGCCCTGTCTGGACAGGATTACATTTACATGGGCTTCTGGGGTATATTCCTATTTTAGAGTCGCTCCTCTGTGACTTTATTACCACCCAGACTCGTCCATGTTGGTGTTTTTCTCAGACCTCCTCTGAGAAAATTTCAGGCTAAACAGAATTACCTGCTGTTTTACTCCAGTGGTAATCTGATCATTTTACTGCTGCTGCTTGTTAGTCTTGAAGTGTTCATGTCAGTGACCCACCTTCAGATATTAAACACTCCCTGAGTCACAAAACAAGTAATGGATGCTTCTCCTGATTATTGAGTTATTGTATTTTGAAATTGTTGTAGAATCCTCAAATTGAAATAAGAGTCCTCTTCTTCAGCTACTCCAGCATCCTTTAGACCATGTGGACACCATGTGTGTGGAGCGAGATAATTCTTGGAAAAGCCTCACTCCTCCAGTGGTCATTTTATTGCTGTCCGGATGCGAGAGTTGCGCAGAAGAAGGTGATAAGTGTATCGCTGATGTCCACCTGATAAAGTATTTCAGTCTGAATAAAGTGATTTCCTCACATTATGAATGTTATACTTTGATCAATTCAGTGAAAGCTATGTGGCATAATAAACAGACATAAGATTGATCGATTCAGTTTGTATTCAGATTTATAAAATGTTAAAACTATAGTTCTGTTGGAGTCATACGTACAAAAGACAATTTCAGAATTTAGAGCTATATATAAATATATATTGTAGACGATGTCGCAATTTTAGTGTGAAGGCTTTTCCCAGGCTTACACACTTTTATTTTATTAAAACACTAAATTAGTTCATATTTTTGTAAATAGAATTCACTAGACTTGATAAAAAATAGTGCAGTAATTAAGTAATTATCAACTGGATTGATGTAGATGTTTTTTTGTTTGTTTGTTTGTTTGTTTTTCCATTGTTTTCCCGTGTTTCTTGAGACATTTAATTACATTAAGACATATACTTAATAAATAAAAAAAGCTTTCAAGTTTTAAGCCACACCCACTTCTGCTTACTGAAGATATCTGGAGCACTAAGTAGACATCAATAACGGCTTTGTGTTACATCCTGAAGTGAGTGTGTGTGCTGGGGGGGGATTCTGATCCTTGCTGTTGAGGTAGCATACACACACCAACACACACCAACACACACCAACACACACCAACACACAACACCTTGATTTATGTGTTTGCAGACTTTACAGCATATAAACTCTCTGGTTAATATCTGTGTCCATCAGTGGCACAGTCTGATGGTGTGATTTTATTGTACATCATGTGTTATGGTAGCATGTTGCACAATATTTTTGCACAATACTTTTTTTACATCATTTCATTTTATCTTATTTTATTTCACTTACATTCCATCACACACGTTCTTTTCTTTCTTTTTCGGCACTAAGTGTCCTGTGTTCTTTTGTGTTGTCTTTCTTGTATTTATTGTCTTTTGCACTGTCTTGTCTTTGCTCTGTTTGCACTTCTGTCCTAGCTCTGTGGTGGTGTTTGTTGTTTAGTATTGAACTTGTTGTTGTATGTTTCTGTAGCACCAGGTCCTGGAGAAACGGTGTTTCATTTCACTATGAACTGCGTCAGCTGTATGTGGTTGAACTGACAATAAAGCTTCTTGAATCTTGTTACTGTAGATTATATATATATTTATATGTATCTTGCTGTATTAGAAATATAAATAGATATATTTGTTGTATCACTACTGTAAAATTGTATTTTAAGTGGTTTGACAAAAGTATTACATTACGGCTCTAGGATAGCTGCAGACACCCTGTTGTGGTTTTAAATGAGCCCAAAAGCACAATTTATGCTGATCTGCTTGAGATCTCCAGGTAGCATGTGTCACACCATGCTTTTGCACTAGTCAGCATCCCAGCACTCCTCCTGTACATTTCTCTGCATCTATTTGCAGGTTCCTTATACATTTTTTTTTGCTCATGGCAGCTGTGTTTATCTGCGCAGTACATCTGTTTTCTGATCAGCTCACAGTGACAGGTGAAGCTTCCCATGGTGTCACTCGGTGGTTAGGCGCTTACCAGGCCGAGAGCTACAAAGCGTCAGTCCAAATTAGCTTTACCGCCGTTTCACGAATCCAGCCTTTAACACTGGAGACACATTCCACTTTAATTGAGCACTTAAGAAGGCATAGAGCGCATTATTTGTCAACTGACAGACGAGCTCTCGCAGTACAAATACTCACAGGAATATGTCTAACCATCATCAAGCCAGTTATTCAGCTGCGGTATCTGGGTTTATTTGTGCACTCCGTTTAACTCGCAGAGCTCGTCGTACATAAAAAAAAAAAAAAAAAATCCTATTCATCAGTTTGTGCCTCGCCTGCAGCCTGTGTTTCACTCTGAGATATTGGCACGTTGGTGGGTTTTATGTGAAGTTGAATGGCTCTAGATGAATTGTTCTGAAGTCTGGGTGCTGAATCGATACACAGATATAGGGCTATTGTAATGAAACAAAATAAAGTGTGTTTATTTCTGCTGTAATTAAACACACATCAAGAAGCTTAATTAGAAGTGACATCAAATAGTCAGGACAAAAGAATTCATAATTATTTCTATTCAGTATGCCTGTGTCACTGTGTTCACTATGCCTTAGTCACTACTAGGGATGAGCAGCATGAGGATATAATCATAATAATCAGTGATATTGTATCTGGTAAAAAGGTACATTCACTTAGATTTAAGGATTTTAGGTATTCTTTATCTGGTGGCCATCTGTTTTTTTTTAATATTCAATATGCATACTGAATAAAACAGGACTATTCACACCGTGTGTGTGTGTGTGTGTGTGTGTGTGTTATACTAAGGCTGATGTTTGCCACCTTCTGTTGAGTGATATATACAAAGACACATCAGTATTGGTGAATGTAAATTTAAAGAAAGGTGATGTATTTTTTATTTTTGTCTTTTCCATGCTGCAGAATCAACTTAAATAGATTTTACCCATGAAGGTTGTTTTTTCATACAGTCTGTATAATTAGTGCACATGTACTCTTAAATCACATTCTGATTCAGAAAACGTATTGTCCATCACTACAGTTGAAATGTTTTTGTATGTCGGTTTTAAACCTTTACAAGCAGGAAAACAACCTTCTTCAGGAGTTCATTATATTGACTGCAAAGAGAAGGAAAGACTTTAAAATGGTATTTTTGTGTAATAGGTGCTGTTTCTGCTCAGCTTTATGTGATTAGGACGAGTCACGCTTCAACTGGCAGCTTCTGATGAGCTTATGCAGGATGTTTGCGTTTTCATAAAAAGTCTTAATTTGTCTAAAAAGAGATTACTGAGATGACAAATTAAAGGCCTTAATAAATGTATGGTGGTCTGGGAAAACCCTTCGGATGTCACTCTTGCTGAATTCTGGTACACAAAAAAAGGGAAATCTGCATTTGGCACTTAATACACAGTGTTGTAGAAGATTTCATACCCACATTTTTGCAGGATATAGTTACAAATTCAGGTTGGAAACAGCTGATTCAATTAAATATTACAAAAGATCATTAAAAGTGTAAAATTGTACAAAAGAATTATTTAAAATCAGTTTTTTTAGAAAGCCAGTTTTGTGTAGTAGAAATGTCCTCAGGTATCACATCATGCGTTATATATGTTTTACTTCAGCTTCCACTAGCCACTATGGATCTTTAACCGTAAAGACACATATAACAATCATATTTTGATCTATTTAAAGAGAAGGTATCTGCAACCGGTATAAAAGTGAAAGCGCACAGTTTTACTCGGTAACTAAAGCCGATCAATGCGAACCCAAAGCATTTCATTAGTTTGCTGTGATATATGAACTCGGCTTTTCTTGCTTGGCTTGAGGCAGCGGTTAGCCTAGGGCCAATTTATTAAACAAGTCCTCTCCTGATTATTTTAATAGGTGACTACAGCATCCACAGCGTTTTTAACCCAACATGGAGCGTTTTTGTGAGTTTATACTCATGAAATGATACAAACCTGGTTGCTGGAAAATATCATTACTTAAGGATAAGGATGGAAAGGAAGAGTGCCATCGTTTTTATCTGGGTTACCTGGGAAAATACATGTCTTTTAGTAATGACACGTGAATGAAGCGTAATTCTGGTTATGTCAATTATTTTATTCAGCAATAAAAGCAATTGAATTTAGTCACTTTTTTTTAATTAAAAATGATCCGACATTGATCTTTTATATGTGTCTACAGTATAGAATTGTAACAAAAAAAAAACTGAAACACAAATTAAGCACTAATGCAGAACTGAAATATTCACATTCAGTAACTCAATTCGTCTTCATGCTCGAATGTTGATTGATGTTGTGATGAATTTTTCAGGTTTTGTCTATTAAATTGAAGTACAGCATGTTCGAGATTAATGTTGAAATGCTATTGCATCATGTTAATATGATATTACAACACAGCAGATTGTTATCAACACTAGTAGAAGTGTTGTTCAGCACAAAATTTAATTTTTTGGCCTCTAGTAAAAAAGTTGACTAGCATCTGTTTTGTTTTTTGTTTTGTTTTTTTTTTAGTTAAAAGCGTGTGCTCCACCATAAGGCTAATTAAAATCCAAGCTAAAAGAAAAAGCTATGCATTGTTGTGCCTTTGTGCCAGAGTAGTGTTTACACTGGATTTACAATGCACTATGGGAAATAATATAATGAACTACTTGAAGAATACGATTGTCCACATTCCGAGCATTCGATCAGCACTACAAAATGGCTGACACCCAAATAGTGCATTATGTGATAAATAGGGAATGAATTCAGACTCTGAATACAGTGCCAGTTTTTTCAATGGTGTAATCCATCTCAAATAGATATACAGAAATGTGTTTATTTATATGAGAGAAAGTAAAAAGACATTCTTGAAGACGTTGATACTAGAGAGTAAATCTGATTGTAGTAACTCAGGCCTCGTCAAAACAAGTAACTTGGAATACAGTGATGGATGGACAGGTAAGGAAGTGAATGGATGGGTGGGCAGACAGACAGATTGACAGAAAAATGTATTGTTAAATGGATACAGGAATATATTGATGTGTAGATAAATTCTGCTATAATGGCATCAGATGTGGATTCAGTTTTAATGTGAACAGGGACAGTGTGTGTTGTTAAAGACACATGTCACAGTGTGAACCTGCACATTGCAGATTTGTGTGTGTTATTAACCTGGTGACCAGACTGTAAATGGTTCTTAATCACTAGCATGTTTGAAATTTTATTTTTATCACCAAAATATGCAACTTGCTGTAATTACAAAGCTATGAACTTTTGCACAGACGCCTTTGTTTGGAGCCGTGAAATCGATTGCAGATTAAAGTCCCTATAGATAAATAGGTATTACAATTATACTATTAGTCGTAGCAGAAGAAGTAAAAGTAGAAGTAGTATGCAATTTATTTATAGTTCTGTACAATAAAGTTAATTAAATTAATAAAGTAAAAGCTAAAAATTCATGTAGTAGAATATACAGGATAAAAGACTTAACAAAATCAAAACACCAGATGTCTGTGTGTGTGCCTGGATATCTAAGATAGTATCATATCATATCCAAGATGCTTTCAGCTACGGGGTAATAAGGTTATACACTATAGTTGCGAAAATTTCATGTGGTCCATCTACACCAACGCTATCCATCATATCTACTTTAGAGATGCCCCTGTTTTAGTAGCAAACGCTAATGGACAAATGTCAGGTAGTAATGTTAGTGCATGCTAGCGGCACACTCGTGCTGTGGATCTATATATGATAATTTACCTGCCCATGTGCTCTCCTGGACTCTGTGCTGAGGCCCAGTGGTGTGCCCTGATTCCCTCAGCAGCGTTACTGCAAATCCAGATCTTATTGATTACAAATAAATTGTTGGTTCTTGTGGTGCACATAATGGGCATCTTGAGCCATTCTGTAATTCAGTGTAAATACTGTTTGCTATTTAATCAATAATTCATTTGAATGAATAATGCTGTAAGACCCGTTATATTTGGGTGGTGTTGATGAGGATCTCTTCTTGAATTGTGTTCAGCACTCAAGCCATGACATTACAGAGTAGCCTATGGTAGAAATGAAGCTGAGTCTCAGATTCACTTCAGAGCTGAAGAAGGATGAAAATATGTTTGAATGTGTGCTTTAAATATGTGTAGGGATGGAGGAGTGAACTGATGGAATCACAGGGAGTTGAATAGACAAATAGACATACTAAATGGATGAATGGAAATGCATGTGTATATATTATGGATGGGCCGATAAATAGGCAAGGAATGTATGGATAGTTGGATGGATTCATAGATTTGCAGATGGATGATGAATGGATGGACAGATAAATACATGGATGAATGGATGGGTAAGTGGGCTTTATAATAAATACATAGATGATGGATTAATAAATGTATTGATAAATGGATAAATGGATGTTCTGAAGGAAACATTCATGACTGCATATGATGGATAGATGGATGAATGAATACTTGGATGGATGAAAATAGTGTATGGGTTAAAAAATAGGCCAATGGATGGAGTGGTGGATGTACGGATAAGAAGATGGTTGAATGAATAGGCAGATTGATAAATGTGTACATAAACTAATAGTGGATGGATAGATAAGGAAGTGAATGGATGAATGTATGGGTGGATGGACAGACAGACAGACTGGCAGATAAATGTGTAGATAAATGGATAAAGGAATTTCATTGATGATTAGATGGATGGATGGATGGATGGATGGATGGATAGATAGATAGATAGATAGACGGATAGATAGATAGATAGATAGATAGACGGATAGATGGATAGACAGATATAGTTTAAGAAAGGTGATAATTGAGTATGGTGTAAGAAGCTCCTCCCACTGGTGACAGACGCTGGAGCAGAAGGTCAGTGTTTGTGCAGGGAATGGATGGGGAAGGCACACTGCTGTGAGTGTGCATGTGGCTGCTTCACTGAGAGGAAGATATATCCGGTGTCAGTGAGATGAAGAGCAGCATTGGCCTGTGGGCTGCTATACACTCAGGGCCATCTGTACACAAACTCTGCCAGACGTCAAACTCTGGAGTAGCACTTCAGACCTCTGCCGGCTCACTCCCTCCGGCTACAGCTGACCTCCTCACTCCCTGCTCACTCCCTGCTCATCACACAGACCAGCGTGTGTTTGATGTGTCTGCACTGATAGGTGAGGTGGCTTTGCTTGATTCTGACATTTTAACTAGGTTTTCAAATCGTCGTCAAACATAGCTGTGGAGCAAATGCATAATGCAGTGAGGAGGAAGCCTAGTTAGCAGCAACCTCTATGAGAGTTTCAAAAGACATGATGAAAATAATTAAAAACCTCTTAAACTATCCTGATGTTCCTGGTGCAGAGCTAGAGAGGAATCAGACATGGGAGGCAGGGAAGTGTGAAGTCGATTATCACTAGGAAATGAGTTGTAATTGTAGTGATGTTTGAAGAAAGAGAGGACTGTGGGTCTGTTATAAAAAGTGGTTAAGACTTTTGACTTCAGAAGGTCATGAGTTCACATCCCAGCACAGCCTGCAAGATCCTTAAGCATAAACCGCTTAGTTGTGTACATGAGATAAATGTAGGTCACTCTGGATGAGGGCTTATGCCAACTCCCATAGCAGTAAATTAGAAAAATATTTCTCTTGAAACCTGGAAGAGTTTGACAAACATAAATAACAGTTTAGGCCTTCCTATATTTGTGCTCAGTTTTTGCCTTCACTACCATGCCACTGTAAAAATAATGTGAGAGATTTAGGCAGAAAAGAGTTGATTATATGCAGGGAAATGTTTTAACTAAAAGAGACAAGAGGTAACCATAGCAACAGCTGCATAATGGAGGCCTCTTGATATGCTTTCTGAGTTAGAAAGTTAGCTAAATGAATTGACAGTCTGTGATTTTTGTATCATTGAGTCATAAGTGAACAATATTGAGTAAATCTTTCCTTTTAAAAATAAAAATGAATAAAACACTGATTAAATGTAATTATATGAGTGACGGTGAAGCCCTCAAGTTCTAAGTTTGAAGTATCTTGATATCTAAAAGTAACAGAAGGTGTTAAGTCCAAGAACAGACGTCACAAAGCACTTGCCTCTGCTAAGATTGTTTAGTTGATCATTATGCCTCGGATGGAAGACTGACTGTTTTGTTAATATAATTAAAAGAATAAACAATATATCTCAGGACAATCATAAATGTAGAGGAAGCATTTACAGTAAGTTTAATTCATATTACAGAAAAATCACATACATTTCAAGAACTGCAAGTTTTAAATGTGTGATTATCTGAGCTAAGTGGCATCAGATGTGAACTGCATTTCAGTGTTACGCTGCAAATCAAGTAACCATGGGGCATATAAACAATTAAGCGATCATATGAGGAGAAGAATTATTCAGGTGAGAAAGTCCTAATATAAAGTGCTACAGGTGAAAAATGAGCATGTGAAGTGAAATTAACTCCACACTGCACTACATGTGAATGTGTGTGTGACATAGCAGGGGTCCCCAACCACTGGGCCACAAAGAAACAATAAACTTATAATTATATAGAAAAGTTAAAATTATCATGTAATACATGAAATTTAGGCAAATCTGAGCTTGTGCATGCGAATGACCAAAGACGTGATCTGACCGGGCGACTCAAAATCCTGCAGTGTGAAAGGAGTTCACTGACTGAAAACTAGGGTTAGAAAAATTCAGGTTTCGTTTTACTTCCCTGATCCATTTTAGAACACTTGTATTTTGTGAGTTACACTGACTTAAACATTGGAATAAAATTATTTTTCTTCAAGTGGATATTTACTATATTTATAGTGTTTAATAAGCTGATTTAGTGCAGTATTTATCCGTGTACCCCCCAGTGGTTCCGCAAAGAGAGTAAGCATTTTTGTCTATTTTATTGCTCATATATTTATATGGTCATCATTAATCAAGCCCTAATGCTGGCTGAGTCGTCGACTGGCTGATTAAGTAGCCACACATAAGGGCAGATATTTCTAATAGATATTAATAGTGTTTAAGTTGTCAGTTTACACAAATAGACAAATTGGCATTAAGGTACATGTTTGGTGCCAGACACATAAAACCTGAATTCCAGTACAAATTACCGTTCATGGAAAATTACCCTTAAGTTCTTCTGCTGAGGAACAATCAAAAGCTATGCTCCAGAGGCCTCATTTCATGGTAATACCTGAATGGTTTAGTCTCTCCTGCCAGGCAGCTTCCAGTAACCGTTGTCTGAACTGCACTAATTTCCTCTAATCTAGCTTTCTCACCTTGGCTCCTGACTCTAATCACCTCGCTCAGAGCGAAAGGCAGTGCTTAAACGAACCGTCTCGCAGGGTCATTAGGAAAAGGTAAATTATTCATTACAAAATGTGCAATCCCAGTGGAGCGTTAAGCACTGGGCTTCTGATGCTGCTGCGAAAAGGGCAGTGCAGGAATTTCTCATCCTTTCTTTCAAAAGATTAACTGCAGCTTGATGGATCTCATGAAGGGCATGTAATATCAAGCCTAGTGTTTGCTCTTGCATTTTTTTTTCCTTCCTTCCTCCTCCCTCACTCTGATGCATCGCTTGCATGTTAGATATGTGCTAATGAATACAACGTTTAGGATATACAGATATTTCCTGCTGTATCCACGGGCCGTTGGTGAGAAAACGACAGCGTTAGACATGACTCGTGAAATGAAAATGGATGACGTTATTAGCAGGAGATTTTGTCCTTGTCTTGTTTAGCACCGACTCCTCCCAAGACACTGGTACAGCCAGAGCATCTCGGTTCATGAGATCAATCCGCATTAGTGCTGTCAGCTCCGTGTCGTGTTTTAACAGAAGACATTTAAAGCAGTAGTGCCAGGGGAGGTAAAATGGTGTGCTCTGCTAGTTCAGGCTGATATATCCTACATGATGTGCAATCCTTCACATTTAAATGGCCAGTATGAACAGAGAGATAATTCTGTGAGAGATAATTGTATGACAAGGTTCTGCTCTGGGATTACTGAGCCATTTCAGCATTTTTATTTTTAGAACTTGCAGCCAGTTTGGTCCAGCATTAAAAAAAAAGCTCATGTATATACTGAGTTCATGGGAAATCTTGCGCTTGGGTTGCATGTGGGCTATTTTAGATTTTTCGGTTGCATGTGGGCTATTTTAGATTAGAATTTAGATCCATTTTTATGCATGTCACCTTTCTGTCACTACACTTAACCATATACCACCTTTAATTTTTCAAGCATTCTTTATTTTCATTGAGCCAACTTGTGATCCAGATACACACTCACACGATAAACATAACGTAATGACATGGTGCTATAACACTCCCATGTCAGAAGTGAATAAATCAAAGGGAACGGTTTCTTTAACATTAAAGGGTGTATCCATTTAAATATGATCAGCTGCTAACTAAAACTCATGATTTAACAGGTAGTGTATCTTCATATACACACACTGTGTCATATTAATGACTTACAACATATGGTTTTAAAATTATGTAGATTAATAAACTCAGATCAGAGTTGAGTGTGTGCTGGAATGAAGTTCAGAATCTGCTTTTCAAATCATAGACTTTGGTGAAACTAAATTTTAAGCTTTCTATATGCACAAATAAACTGAATAATTGACCTTGCTGCTGTTTATTCCTCCATCCATTCTCAACACCGCTTATCCTACTGGGTTGTGGGGAACCTGGAGCATATCCCAGGAGACTCAGGGCACACTCACAAACCCACTCGCACACTACAGACAATTTAGAGATGTCAATCAGCCTACAATGCATGTCTTTGGTCTGGGGGAGGAAATTGGAGGAAACCCCTGAGGCACAAGGAGAACATGCAAACTCCACACACATGTGGCAGAGACAGGAAGCTGCTGTTTATAGTTCGTTTCATTTAACTGATACACTATATTGCCAAAAGTATTCGCTCACCTGCCTTGACTCACATATGAACTTAAGTGACATCCCATTCCTAATCCATAGGGTTCAATATGACGTGGGTCCACCCTTTGCAGCTATAACAGCTTCAACTCTTCTGGGAAGGCTGTCCACAAGGTTTAGGAGTGTGTTTATGGGAATTTTTGACCATTCTTCCAGAAGCGCATTTGTGAGGTCACACACTGATGTTGGACGAGAAGGCCTGGCTCTCAGTCTCCGCTCTAATTCATCCCAAAGGTGTTCTATGGGGTTGAGGTCAGGACTCTGTGCAGGCCAGTCAAGTTCCTCCACACCAGACTCTGTCATCCATGTCTTTATGGACCTTGCTTTGGTCACTGGTGCACAGTCATGTTGGAAGAGGAAGGGGCCAGCTCCAAACTGTTCCCACAAAATTGGGAGCATGGAATTGTCCAAAATGTCTTGGTATGCTGAAGCATTCAGAGTTCCTTTCACTGGAACTAAGGGGCCAAGCCCAGCTCCTGAAAAACAACCCCACACCATAATCCCCCCTCCACCAAACTTTACACTTGGCACAATGCAGTCAGACAAGTACCGTTCTCCTGGCAACCGCCAAACCCAGACTCGTCCATCAGATTGCCAGATGGAGAAGCGCGATTGGTCACTCCAGAGAACGCGTCTCCACTGCTCTAGAGTCCAGTGGCGGCGTGCTTTACACCACTGCATCCGACGCTTTGCATTGCACTTGGTGATGTATGGCTTGGATGCAGCTGCTCGGCCATGGAAACCCATTCCATGAAGCTCTCTGCGCACTGTTCTTGAGCTAATCTGAAGGCCACATGAAGTTTGGAGGTCTGTAGCGATTGACTCTGCAGAAAGTTGGCGACCTCTTCGCACTATGCGCCTCAGCATCCGCTGACCCCGCTCCGTCAGTTTACGTGGCCTACCACTTCGTGGCTGAGTTGCTGTCGTTCCCAAACACTTCCACGTTCTTATAATACAGCTGACAGTTGACTGTGGAATATTTAGGAGCGAGGAAATTTCACGACTGGATTTGTTGCACAGGTGGCATCCTATCACAGTTCCACGCTGGAATTCACTGAGCTCCTGAGAGCGACCCATTCTTTCACAAATGTTTGTAAAAACAGTCTGCATGCCTAGGTGCTTGATTTTATACACCTGTGGCCATGGAAGTGATTGGAACACCTGATTCTGATTATTTGGATGGGTGAGAGAATACTTTTAGCAATATAGTGTATGTTGTAGCCTTGTTTTTGTGAAGTGACATCCAGGTCTTTCATAGTTAGACATACTAGTCATCTACTAGTCAATACATTCACTAGTATATATATTTATCTTACATATGCACAATGTACTGTACATACTGTATTTATTTATTGTCATACCATTTCAATTTGTCCATTTACATCTACATATATGTATATATTGTATCTTTCTATATATTATAGAGTTTACACGTTATTTATTTATATATTATTTTATTTTTATATATATACTATATATATACTATATTTTATATTTATATTTTTTATTTTTATTTTATATTTTTATATTTGCTGATTATATTTATATTATATATTTATATTTATATTTATATACATATATCTATCTGTCTATATATATATATATATATATATATATATATATACACATATATTTGCATATGCATATCCGATACATTTAATTTTCCCTATTTTTCTCTATATATTTCTAACTATATCCCTTTATTTTTAATGTCCACACACTTTAATTTTTACTCTTTTCTTTCTTCAAATGTAGGACAGTTGTAAAAAGCATTTCACCACGTCGTACTGTGTATGATTTCGTATGAGATGAATAAAATTTGAATTTGAATAGTTGTCATGTGGGCATGTCGGGGCAGTAGATAATGCACAGAGGCAGACAGCAAAACAGTAAATGTACTTTGTTAGTCTAAAAACATTTAAGACTAGAT
This sequence comes from Hemibagrus wyckioides, assembly GCF_019097595.1. Classification (NCBI taxonomy): domain Eukaryota; kingdom Metazoa; phylum Chordata; class Actinopteri; order Siluriformes; family Bagridae; genus Hemibagrus; species Hemibagrus wyckioides. Next base: position 29,499,202 of record NC_080717.1, read on the forward strand.
GAAGCCAAGTCTACCATCAAGACTGCATGAGACTACTTTTACAGTAATTGCACATTAACAGTTCCATATCACTTTGCATGAAGTGAAAAGCTGTGAATAAGACTGTTTTTAACTCCAATCCTGCCTGATCCCAACGGAATTCCTTCTGCATTTATTTTTGTTATCCTTTAAAGCTTAACACAGTCATTACAATAGACCATGGAGAAAGAGTTCTTTCAGAGCCATGGGTTGTACATCACTATCCAATTCCACTCAGTTTAGAATATGGTCAGTAGTGAACGCCATCTCAAATTTGTTTTTGGGCAAAACAGAGGCCTGAGTTGAACATGGAGGAAAACCTTCCAGGTGCTGCTATAGACATCACATCCATCCATCTTTAACCTCTAAGGTGCTTCCACACTGCACACCTTTCAGCCAAGTTGGCAGTAGCATGATTGTATGATAATAGTATGATAAACAGATTTGTTCATTTGCACATATTCATTTATTTTATTTATCTTTTGTAGCCTAAAAAACGAAGTATGTATGGCTGTTAGTTGAAGAACAGTTTGATGTAAACTTTGCTTACATATTAACCTAATAATGTAAAAAATATTGTCCTGAAACAGGCATGAAGTTTATCTACTACTACTAGTCATCTAGTCAAAGACATTTTGCAAATACTAGTATTAGTTACTATATTTACAGACGGGAGGCAGCATACGCTAACACCACTTACCCAGAGAACCTGAAAAGTAATTTTTTTGCAGTCATACAGCCATTTTACCTTGTTACCTGTCCTGCCTGTGCACAGTGTGTGTCCTGACAATTGAGCATCCTACTTGCTCCATAAGGGTGATCAGCCTCAGCAGGGTCGCAGTAGGAAGTCGAGTCCAGCTGCATCGTGTTCCTGCTGACCTATCCACTACCTCCCGCTCTGATGATTCATGCTTTAGCTTCTGCGTCTATGACAAATAGCCGAGCTCTAAAAGCCTTGTCTGTGGTGCTGAAACCCCTCCAGTGATATATAGCCATGGCTGCCTGATAAATCCCCCACATCATTCGCATTGTGACGGTGATTCATCACCTGTGGGTGTTTGGCGATTGGGAATTCATATTGGATTTTTAATGAAAAAGAATATAATGCAATTTGACGTCAATAAGTTTTGTGATAGCCTCTATTTCCTTTCTACCTCCTCCAATTTTATACATCTCCAGTCTTCAGCCATGCGCGTGAAGCCATCAGTAACCTCACAACCACAAGATAGGAGCTAAAGCCATTTCCTTCAAAGACATTTGATGTTTGTTTGTGCTGTGTGATGTGATTCAATACTCTGTATACTGTTTTTTAGCAAATTTGTTTAAAAAGTCAACAAAACTGACATCTATTCACGAATGTTGTCTGATAGTGTTTTTTTAAACTAGTTAGACGATTAGATGAGTCTTGATTAAAAAAAACTGGGGGAAAAAAATCTAGTTCACAAAAAGTCTTTGTATAAATGTATTTTTTTTTTCACAAAGTCTTGTACATAGTGTTGTGATCTACTCTATGAACATAGTGGATCGTAAAGTTTACTTTGTTTACTTTCCCACTGAGACAGAGCAAAGAGTATTGCTACAAGCCCACAATAGAAACAAAAGCCACTGTGGAGTTGCATTATACATGAACAGTCAGGCATCTGGACAACCTTTCATGTTCTGTGCCTTGATCCTGCCTGAAGGAACAGTGCTCTCCAGGCTGCCCAATCTGGAGGATATTGATTCCCACATGTGACATTTACACTAAAGGAGGTGTTGAGTTGAGACAATGTCACAAAACACTCTGGGAGGGACGATGACTCCTCATCCACCTCTGATTTCTTTCTGTAGTGTTCCAGCAGAAAGTCAGAACGTGGAATATTGAGTTACACAGTCTTGTGTCCATTGTATCCCACCTTGATTCTTTTTCTTAAAGAGTTTCTTAAATGGTGTTGTTTAAGTCCAAAATATTGACATTTTCTTCAGACCTCGCAGGCTGTGTGAGGTTGGGAGAGGGGCAGGGACTGGGACCCTGCGGTGTACCTGTTTGTTGATTAATTAGCCGTCTGTAAAGATGATCACTCTTCAAAGACTTGTAGATGAGTGAACATGTGACAGCAGATGCTATCAAAAGCATGCCAATGGCATTGATCATCACCATTTTGCTCTTGTCAGATTTGCCCACTGGAGCAGCTTGCTCAGGTGTACTGACATTAATGCAATTTCTTAAATGCCCCTTTTGCAGGTCTGTAGTTTCTACACATACTTCATACTGCGTCAGTGGCTGCAGGTGTGTTAGATTGAACATTTTTACATTAGATGGTACACAAGCTGTGAAGCGTAAAGACGTGGTGGACCATTTGATATTCGACACAAAGCTGCTTTTAGGTGGTACCCAAGATATTTTTACAAAATGTGGTTGTATCACAACAGTTTGTACATGCAAAGATCCATTTAAATGTTCTGGACAGTACCCATTCACTACCATTATAATAGACTTCATATCTGCCCCGATGAGATTATGGGCTACGCAGGTGTACTGACCTGCCTCACTCTCAGAAATGTTAAATATGTCCAGTGTTCCCTCAGGGTGCACCAAAAACTTGCTTGAAGCCATTCTTGGTAGGATCTTTTCTCCTGAAGGGGTGATCCAGTAGATCTCTGGATTTGGTTCTGCAAATGACCTACAGTGGAACGATGCCGACAGACCAACATCCACACTAACACGCTCTGGAAGGCTTTCCGGAGAGATAACTGGGAGGCAGGTGTCCATCATTTCACGGAAGTGTACATGTCGGACACGGCGACCTTCAAACTCTGGAGGTCCCGTACACAGAAGAGCGTCAGCCTCCATGAAGCGGATCTTAGTCTTGTTCATATTGATCCAGCGGACAACGCAGTCACAGTAAATCGGATTGGAGTGCAAGCTTACTTCCTGTAGACTGGGCAAAGACTCTACTGTAACACGATGAAGTGCAGTGAGGGCATTATCATTTAGCATCAGCGTCTCAAGCCTGGGCAGGTTATAAAACGCATTGGGATGGATATAGGACAGTCTGGGGTTGTTGGTGGCCTCAATCTTTGTAAGCTCAGGCAAGTTGGAAACAGCAAAGCTGTCGATTGAAACCAGATCTGGCATGCTGTTGATACCCAGTTCTTTCATATGAATCATATCCACAAAATCTCCTCGATTAATTCTCTCAATAGGATTCTTATTGAGATCCAGAAACTTCAGACTTTGGACTTTTCTGAGTGCAGCCTGGGGCACCTTTGCAAATTTGTTTTCATAGAACGAGATGCTCTCCAATTTATGGAGACCAACCAGAGCAGCGTCAGGTATTTCAGAGAGGTTCATCCTTGCCAGTACAAGACTGCGGAGATTACTCAGAGACTGAAAGTTCATTTCTAGTATTTGGGAAACAGGATTTTCTCCTATCATCAGTATCTCCAGCTGGTTGAGTGCATGAAACCACTCTGGTCTGATCACCTTCAGTCGGTTTGAGTTGAGATGTAGACGCAAAAGATTGTTGAGACCTTGAAAAGCTCCAGGACTAATCAGCGAGAGTAGGTTGTGGTTGATGTAAAGCTCTTGAAGGTTCGGAAGGTGTGCAAGACAGTTGTTGTGAAGGCTGGTTATTCGGTTCTCTTCCAAGTGCAAAGACGAAAGCTGAGGAAGGTGACCTAGATAGATATCACTAAGAGAACATATATTGTTCTGAGACAGATTCACTTCCGTTAAGTTAACTATGTAATTCAAAGGTTTTTCAATATTGACAATGTTGTTGCTCTGTGCCAGTAGCACCTGTGTGTTTGAGGGAAGTTTTTCTGGAAGAGATACAATTCCCAGATCATCACAGTCCACAGTTAAAGTCTCCACGTAAAGGGACAAAGGAGAAAACCAGGGTCGGATTTCGCATCTGCACAGATTCTGACACGCCCCTGTCCACTCAGACACATGAACAGAGCCGGTCAACGCAAGTCCCGAAAAGAGACAAACTAAAAAGAGCAGTTCTTTCATCCTGGCCCTTTTCTCCTCAGCAAATTAGTCCTTATGGAGTGTAGGGTTAGTGTTGTTAACTTCACAAATACACTGTCATTTGTTGCCACAAGAACAGGCTGCTTTTCTGCTGACACCAAGCCTTTCCACAGGTATCTTTGTGTCGTCCTTGGAAACGTGGAACAACCTTTCAGTTTACCTGGTGCAAACTTGTCAGGCTGGCAGCATATGTGAAGGTCACTGTATCCTCTGAGGAGTGAAAATGGAGAAAACCAGGAGCTCAGGTTGCTGTAGGAAATGGATCACTCTGCCTTCATTATTATCCCCAATCAGTCACACACATCAATTTCCATCTGCAGAAAACAGGAGATGGGAGAAATATAATGAATACAATGTCACATTATGGCTGAGACAGAGTGGTATTGGCATTTAAGAATATTGAAAAATATTGATGTTAAGAGGGAGATTTTATTGCTTTTTTAGTTGCACTGGGGGGAAAAGGTGAATTATGACTGCTTTGCCTGGTGCTCTCATATATCATTTCACACAGAATACGAACACCCAGACCTTGTTTTTGACTGTATATTAAAATAAACAGGATGGTTAGGTTATATATTATGATTATGTCTTTGAAGCTCAAATCATGAAGGTCTGAATACAGAAATAAACATTTTTCATTTATTCATTTGGCAAATGCTTTTTATGTAAAGAGATTTACAATTTATCTGAGCTAATAAAGGTTATGGCCAAAGCTCATGGGATTTAAACTCACAACTTTCCAATCATTTCTAACCCCTGAGCCACCACCACACACTGCAGCTGTTCTAAACAGATCCAATACAGTTGAACCTCTGCATAGGAATGTAATTGGTTCTGGTGGCGAGTTCTTAAGGTGAAAATTTGTATTGTGAAACAAATTCTCCCATCAGAAATAATGTGAATGCAGATAATCCGTTCCAGCTCCCAAAAATATTAGCAATATGACCAATACAAAGCATATGTAAACTCTCTGGCTGCCTACAAAGAACTGACCCAAGCAAAGCAATCCATGTCAAGGCTCCTCACAGGAAGTCGTGCCACCAAGCTTGGGCTAAAAATAGAACAGACCGCCCATACCACCAATCTGTCAACAAAAAAACACCCCAAAAATCACCTAGCTTTTGAACGCATGCCGAAGGCGACGTTGGTATCGTGGGTTGACTCTTTCACACAGCTTTCACTGACCGAAAAAAAGTTGTAAAATCGGTAAACTGGCTTCGTTTGGCTTTCCACTGACGCTAACAAGTTTTATAGGGCTCCTGGACGTATGCGCAACTTAGCCGGGTTCGTTCGTATGCTGAAAATGCCTCATATTTCGATTTTGCAGAAATGTTTTCGAAGACGGAAATTCATAAGGAAGGACATTTGTATGCCGAGGTTCCACTGTATTAGACAACTTTTTTTACTCCGCCTGAGAGTTAAATGCTGGTGTCATGAGTATATATCTCTCTATATCTAACGAGTCAAAAAGCATCATAGTTCATTTAATAATTATAAACAGTTATGGTCCATTGAGTGTCAGAATTGCTTATACTGCTACATATAGTCATCAAAGGCAAGAGAATGAGCCAAGCAATTATTTCACATCACTGGTCTCCGTAATAACCACCGTGTGTACTCTGTGACGACTGCCATTATTATGTTGTCTTGTTGGAGAACATATCTAGAGTAGCAAAGCTTTGCGCAACACTTTCTGAAAGTACAAATGTGCTGCAAACCCTTCTCCAAAAGGAGACCCATAGCTTGTTTCTCAGTAGAAGCTGTTTATTAAGGAGGTCCCCGGTGCTTGCTTCGGTTGCATTATGTATAAGGAGGTAAATGATAGCTGCTCCAGTTAAGAGTACACTCTGGTTTAACCTGTGTTGATGCCACGTATTGATGTTTTGATTCATTTGTAACCTTGGGAGCAGAAGCCATGGAACTTCAGGGCAATGTTAGATGAAGCTGTCAGTATTGCTACAGAAGCAGCTTTGCCAAGGACCCCCCTCCCTATATGACTATATGCATGCATTAGTCTGTCTATGGCAACGAGTCAACATGGGCAGGTGGGAACAAGCATTCTTTCTTTTTTTTCCCCTCTAAAGCCATCTGTTTAATGCAGAGACCTTATTTGCTTCACACAGCTTTTAGGCGAGGAACTCTCGGTACTGAACGGCTTATGTTCCTCGCCCTTGCCTTTCTAGGTTGTGATTATGTAATCAAAGGTACAAACTAATCCAATAACTGAATGGTAATGATTGTATTAACATTCAGTACTGTATATTACTGAAATTTAAGAAAGTGGTTTCATAGTGTCAGTGTTGAACAGGGCATGGGCATATGTGTAAGTAATAAGACATGACACAATAACATAAAAAAAGAATCAGTAACTTCCCCAAAGATATTTTCCTATATTATCATGTCCCAGGATAGTTTATTCCTCTTATACAACAGAAATTCACTCTGGAGTTTTATTACATCAAGACCAGCACACATTACTATCCATTTAATAGTTGAATTTTATGGAACGTCTGTAGAAGTTAGTTCCTGTTTTCACGTTTTCCCCCTCGTCAGCCTGCCTTATTTACTCCGTCTTAAAGTTAATAAGACAACAAAAAACGCAGATGCTTCATTCCAGAGAAAATACAAAGCTCACTGTCCTAAAGATTTCCTTCCAGAGAGACTTCCAGGAGAAAATATAATATCCTTCCAGAAAAAATAATATTTTTTCTCCTTATAGAAAACACCACCTTATAAAAAGTTAGGTGGCATGTCCACCATGCACATAAGTTGTTGCTATAGCAACAACAATAAATTATAAAAAACTCTATAATATAAACCTTTTAAACTAACTTCACAGCCATCATGATGCACAAGATGAATCAACACCCTCAGAATTAAGCGTCAGCAGTGCTGTGATATAAAACAAAGATTTTGTCTAATAAATATATTTGAAGATGTTCCCATTATAAACAGTGTGTATCACAATATACAGGTCAGCTATCAAAAAAAAGTTTGATGACATTTTTTAATGGCTTCAAACATTAATTGCTAAATAAATTATAATGAGAAAACAATACTATATTCAACCATTTACAATAATGTACACAACTGAAACATACAGTTGGAGTTTGTAATTAGTTTCCTTTCGATGAATGATGTCATCATGTTACCTGCAATATCTTAGGAAAGTGTATTATGACACATCAGTGTATTATGTTCATCACGTGATCGTTATTATATCCTCATATTCCTCAGCTCTATTGGTCAAGAGTGTCTGTCTACAGTTAAAAAGTACCTGTAATGAAAGAAATGAAACAGTTTTTAATTGTATGTATACACCTTCAAGCATCATGCTTTTAGGTGAAAGTACCTGAGATTATGAGCGTATGACCACATCCATGATCATCAAAGACTTGCTCTATATACATCCATGTCTTTTTGTCTTTCTTCATGGAAAGCAACGAAAGGCCCTTTTAACTGCATACACATGTGACAGGTGCTTTTAACATCAAATTACATGCTTAATTGTACTTTTTTGAATGTCAGCACCTGCTAGGGACCATTTAGCATTTCTTTCAACAATGCAGCTGTAGATTTTCAGAAAAATATCTAGTCCAGTCAATAGAGCTCATAGCCACATCTATGATCATCCAGGACTGACTGTTTCTCACACATCAGTGCATTTGCAATGTTTTTTCTATATGCTATAGAAAGTCACAGTGTAAGTCTGGTCTCTTTGTTGTGAAGGCACACGTACGGATTAATGCGCCTTAAAGTGAACAAAGCATCGAGATATGCACAGTTACCCAGCGTGAGTGCATTTTTTTTTCCACACTTCTCTGCTGTTAAGCCTTTGCTCCACTCACACACACTAATTAAATTAGTTCCTCTTTGTTTCCTGCCGGTGAATCTTCACTTCTAAGAGCTTTCCCTAACTGCTGTGCATTGTTGCACATTATAGCTGAGATGGAGATCTGAGTGGGGGAGAATTTTTTTTTTCTACTCTAAAATGGTAGTAAATGCTTTATATTGAAGTTTCTATCTTATTGCTTTGCATTTTATTATTAAGACTAGTGTCTGGATAAAAAACAGAGATGTGCTTTTTTCATTCTTCATTCTCTTTTATTCTCAACTTTGGCTGTGTTATCGTCAAGATGCTATGATTTCTGTTTCCTAAGAACAATGAAATCATAACATTGCACTTATGATATATATGTGCAGGTAAGTGTTCTAATTTGTGACTAATTCAAAGCTATATCAGCACTTTTGTTGTAGACATTGAAGTCATTTCTAATATATTCTAATATCTAATATATCCTTTCTTGCAAATATAGTATTCAAACACAGTGATTTCAAGTGATTTAACACTTATATATTATTATTATTTATAATTTTTAATTAATCACTAAACGCTGAGCTTTTTAATCCATTTATACGTATACATGGATTCGTGAGACAAGTTAGTACCTGTAATCACTTCTAGCAGCTTTTTTCTTCTCTCACATGAAGTTAAAAAAGAGAAACCACAAAGCTCAAGGTACTCTATCCTGAAGAGTTTCAGCTACTGACAGTTATAAATCACTGGCACTGGAGACTCCTTCCCTAGATGTCTCCTAAATAACAACACATTTTAATCTCTTTATGTTGCGACAGCCATGCACATCTCTGTGAAGGAGTTGTTATTATAGAAACACTAACATATTATAACAAGTGCATTAATATAAACCTGTGGTTATTAGTTACAGCCAGACTGTTGACTGCGCTGCTGCTATAGAAAATGAATCAACCCCTTCTGAGCAGTCAGAGTTGAGCAGCCTGGTATAAAGCATCAGAAATTCCACATGCTAATTCCACAGAAAGCAAGTAAGCCACTTTGGGGACAGTTTCACCATCAGACCATCATGTTGCTCAACAAATACACCAAGCGCGAGTGGGGAGGATTGTTTCTCTAGATTGCAAAGTTCATTAAAAGTGTATTTAATTTCTTGGTACTAATCTATTTTTGGAGGAAGTACAAGTGTAGCATGTGTGAGATTTTATTTGACCCTAAATGAAAACAAATTTTCACCACTAATTTACTTTTCCAGCATGAGTAACCACTGCATATTAGCCTTTCTTACATTTCAGTAATATTCAGTAAATAGTTGAAGTGTAGGGCTGTACAGTTCATTATTTTTAATTTTGTTTATTTAATACATTATAATCCAGTACAGCAGCTAATAGGTCTAATTGTTTACATTTTAAAGTGTAGGATTTTTCTTATTATTATAATGTGAATCGATGTGGCTGAATCTTCTTCTTCTTCTTCTTCTTCTTCTTCTTCTTCTTCTTCTTTGGGCTTTTTCCTTCAGGGGTGGCCACAGCAAATCATCTCTCTCCACCTATCCCTGCCTTCTGCATCCTCAACACTTTCACCCACTAGCTTCATATCCTCATTTATTACATCCACATACCTGCTTTTTGGCCTTCCTCTTTGCCTCCTACCTGGCAGCTCCATGTCCAACATTCTCCTACCAGTATCCTCACTCTCCCTCCTCTGGACATGTCCAAACCAGAATCGATGTGGCTGAATAATTGTGATAAATCATCCTGATTTTATTATGGAGTGAAACAATCGTAATATATTTTCTACTATTACATTCACACAGACAAAGTATCATTTTTTCCTTCACCATTCTGTATTTATCCTAGCATCTCATTGTATACCAAGAGCACAAAGAGTATAGCTAAGATTTAGCAGTAACCTAGAATTAGCAGGAACCCGGTGCTGATAGAGAGAACAGGAAGGCAGGTATAAAAGGCAGGTATAAATATAAAGTCCCTCCGCTCTCACCTGCTCGGCTCAGCTAGCGAATATTCGGCACAGATGCAATTAATTACACTTCACCACCGCTGACAGAATCCCCATGGATGTTTCAACTATTCCAGCCAGCAATTATTCACCTCTCTTTTAGTCTTGCACATCATCTGCAGTTCTTTCTATTGTGTTTCTGCCTTCCGCTCCTCCTTTTATCACCCTGGCACTAAACCTATTCCGTTCCTTTTTTTGTACCTGAATATGAAAAGCGTGTTCTGTGAGGAGAAAGTAGTACGCGCTCGTCCCTGGGAATGTGCCCATATTACATTTCACGTCACTTTTATCACAGTTAATGATATTATCTCAGTGTTTTATTATTAAAAAACTGCATATTGAAACTGTCCAATTCTTTCTGTCACATTTCGTAAAATGTCGTATAACTATGAGCTTGCCTGCTCTGATAAGATTGGCGATAAGGGAACCTTAGAAAGCAGTTGTCTTCCATATGGTACACTTTATCGCAAGTCAAAACTGGCCAAGATGGTGCTCACCTACCTGGGGAGCCTTGTCACACTATTTTGAAATGTAGGGAAGAATATTAATTGTGTTTAACAGGATTTCTTATACCACCGCGATGTTCTATTCTCAATTTCCGATTGGTCAGAAGGTGCAGCTGTGACAAATCCCAGGTTTCTGTTAATGAGCTTGCTCTTATACATTGTTGTGTCATAGTCACAACCTACTCAAGGAATTTAATCGTTCACATAAAGAGATACAGAAATGTGGAATTGTTGTTTTATATGGTGATGTTTTGTGAGATTTTTATAGTATTTAGCTGTATTGGAAGGAGTCTCCGTTATCAGTGATTTAAACTGCGCTATGTTCACAACAGGAAAGTCATCAGCATTACAGTTTCTTGTTTAGATGAAAAGTGTGCATCTGTTTTGTCAAGAGAAAGGAAAGCTAGAGAAGCTGAAGAGGGAACAGCTGTTTAAAGCTGCTAAAATGTAAGCGATGCAAGAACTAACTTGTTTCTATGTAGCTGTAAATGGATCAGAAGTGTGATGTGTTTTGTAATTAAATTTGAATCGTTGGCCATTTGCTGTGGTATGAAGGAAATAAAACACGGCATGGTGTGCAATTATAGGAAATATAATCATCACACTTCCTCGATTTTTCTACTACACTACACTATATTTTAATTTATGCATGAATTGTGATTAAAGGGTTTTTTGTGTTAGGTTGGTTGCACAATCCAAGCATTTATTGCGCTCCCAATAGAATAATGCTTCCATGTCTATGGAATGTGCAGACTTTTGTAATGAAGGTTGTTAATGAAGGACCCGAATGCTCTTTAAAGCAGACATTAACAGATATGCGATCAAAACAGAATACAGAATACATCTACAGCTAAACGTATCAGCTTCAAGTCATTAACCTTCAGCACGAGACGTATGCAAACGTGTCGGATTGGTTCTACCGTCCAGGAAATGGACGCAGCCGGAGAGGGGAGCAGGATGGTTAGGAAGTGTGAGGTGTTGGGTTTGTCAGAGTGGTGCATACTGAGTATGGTTGCCATAGGCAGCATGAGAGTGTGTGCAAAGAGCAGGCAGTGCTGGTAATGTACGTGTGTGTGTGTGTGTGTGTGTGTGAGAGAGAGAGAGAGAGAGAGAGAGAGAGAGAGAAAGAAATATCGTCCCAAAGTGCAACAAAACATTTAGTAGCTGAGCACAAAGACCAGCTCTCATTATGTTAGCTTCTATATATACATATATTATGCTATGTAATATATCTACCATTCATGAGCAAGATTCTCAGCAAATTTCCTTACAGATCTCTTAAAGGAATATTCCGGCTGTTTTTAAACCTAATGGCATCTGTAACATAGCAACACGACATTGTACAGGTTTCCTTGTTCTGAGAAATGACCCGAATCCCTGGTTTACATGGTGCTCACGTATAATGGAGGTCTAAGGGCAGGCATTTGGAGAAGCCCACAACTGCCCTCAACAACTTTCTGTCCTTTTCTCATAACAGGAAAACATGTTAAGGAAATGATTGTGCCTTACAGATGTGTGGATAGATATTAGGTTGACAAAAAATCCTAATCCTCTAAGTAAGATTAAGGTTTGAGCTCAGGTTCTTTGCTGTATTCTTGGATTTGCATATTATTTACTTCCTTTCCCTTTAATTTGATTTCACATATATTAACTCAAATCCTTTTTTAATGTAAACATCTAAATCTACACATTGATGTGGAAACCTTGCATTAACATCCTCACTGATTTAAACTTTCCTCAGATCAGCATCATAGTATGTATATATATATATATATATATATATATATATATATATATATATACATATATATATATATATAGTCTCATGTATCTGCTTGATACCTGTGGAGTGTGTGTGTGTGTGTGTGTGTGTGTGCGCATGCCAGTTGCTGTATAAACCACTAAAACCACCTACGCATGTCATGATAACAAGCTCCCAAAAACAAGCAAAAAAAATAAACGAGGGTGTTCTGAATCCGTAAAACGATGCCGTCAGAATCGTTAGTGAGGCGTCTCTGCATTGACACGCTGCTCTAACACACTGATGACATACGAAAGCCGTGAGTCATCTGAGGAGAAGAGAAGAGAGGAGAGAAGAGAGGAAAAGGGCTTACCGTAAGCAAAGAAGATCCTCCTGGTCTGAGTAACGTATTATTCCAGGCAGGAATGAAACTCAACTCTGTAGCGTGTGATCAACAGCGAGAGGAATGAAGGTAGCGGTCTGGTTGAGGGAGGGAGATGCGATTGTGCTGATTCCCCCCCTCTTTCTCTCTCTCTTTCTCTCTGTCGCTCTCTCTCTTTCTCTCTCTCTCTCTCTCTCTCTCTCTCACTCACTCTCGCCTGGCTTGCTCGCTCTCACACTGGGAGCACACAGAGTGTGTATTCGCTCCTCAAACATCACTGCCTGTGCTGTGCTCCTGATACACACATGCACAACCCAGCCTCCCCAAGGACAGACAAATCACCACCCATCATTCAAGCAGTGCCTGCAAGCTGGTTGGATGAACAAGGCTGTCAGTCACAGCAGAGCTCACACAGACGAGAGAATGCACGCAGAGTGTCTCGTCTCTCTTTTTTTCTCACACACACTCTCTTCATCTCCTTTCATTCTTATTTTTTGTTATTTCTGCTATCCCTTCTTCCTAACTTGTTTGCTGAAACTGCAGTGAGCTAGTGACCCAGTTAAGGATGGAGTGTGTGTTTGTGTGTGTGTGTGTGTGTGTGTGTGTGTGTGTGTGTAAGATGCCATATTGCCTGAGGCAGCTCCTGGACTGAATGCTGACTAGTGGCTTTTGTCTGTCCTGACACTGTTTTTGGGTTCTCTTTGCTGACTGATAATGCAATCATTGTTAACATTTCCATTCCAGAAAATTCTGGAATCCTCAGCTGTGATGGACAAGATCAATATTAGTTTTCATTGTTATCCTTCTGGTCATTTTTTCAGGACCATGGTGTAACACTACAATAACTAGCACAGCACACAGGGCTACATATAGTGCGAACACACACAACAGTGAGATAAGGTGAGCTAAGAATATAGTTAGTTTTGAACGGGAGAAACCATTGCAAACTATTTCTTAAGCTGCATGCTCTACTCCATGCAGCTGAGTATAAAAAATATGAGTAAAAAATGAGTAGTAGTATTTAGGTTCGATCTTCCAAAAGTAGTTCACGGTTCACAGGAATGGGTTAGATAAATCTCAGCATTCTCCATTTGTAACAATTGCAATAAGCACTTCCAACATCGAGGCCTTTAAAACTAATGAAGAGCACAAATCATGCTCTCCATCCAGGAGGAGGAGGAGACTCAGGAGGTGATGGAGAGGCGCATGCTGGAGCTCGATTAACTTCCGAGTCCTGTATAGATTCTGAAATGGTGCCAGTGAGATCACTGTAACAGAGAAGAAGTCAAAAGCGACTCTACAATGGAGAAACGGAGGAAGTTTTCAGCCCAGCAGAATCAGCACAGTGTGAAGTTTAACTAGTCCAACTTGCTTTTCACAGATTTAAAGATGTCATTAGAGGTTTTTTTTCAATCAGAACATTTTGTACTATTTGGCTCGACACATTTTGATAGCATCAATAAAATGTCATTAAAGGAAAAACACTCGTCCATGTAAAGCTTCAGACTCTGTAGATAGATTAAAAAAAAAAAGAAAGTCTTGGACCACCAATAGTCAACCAGTCAGAACAAGAAGGCGTGTCTGCTTGCCTGTCAATTCCGAAACCCTGCCTCTTAAACTAGATTTCCAGCTTTTTAGTGTTTTTTCTCATATCTTTTGCATTTTCTGTTTCTAACGAGACAGCTTCAGCTAACTTTTAGCTTTATCAGAATTCACTGACTTTAATGCTCTCTGAAATCAGTAGCTCTTCCTATTTTTAAATTTGGTTTGCCTTCAGTCTTTCTTCCAGGACCTTTGTTCTAAGTGACCTTGAAAATCTCTGTATAAATCAGGCCTTTCCAACTTTCCTCTAACGACCCCAAATGGACATTTCTACAAGCTGAAACCACCCTACATTTTAGGTCACGTTTAGAATTAAGGATGTATGCTATATTTTGGTATATTCACTAATAGTAATATTTTCTTGACTTCTGTCTTTCCACTGAATCAGAGTTATATTTTGAGGAACTAATAGAGGTAGATGGAAGCAAAAATTCACAAACAGTATAAATATAATTGTGACTTGTTTGACTTTGATTACCCGTAACACTTTAAAATTATTGTCAAAGTGATATTTGTGATATTAATCTGTAAAATAAATGAAGAAATCATTTGTAAATGAAAAGACTCCACATGGGGTTACAACCTCTTGTTTGAGAATTTCTAATATAACTGAAACTACTTCTTCCTTTTATTGTCATTTTTATTAATTTTGTTGTTGTTATCACTTGTTTTTTTATTTTAATCAAGATATTTAACGAGAGCTTAATTTCTCTATTTTTTTTTCAGGTCTCCCAAGAACCCAAAACAGAAGATCATCAAGCGAGTCATTGCTCTCGAGGGAGACTTCATCAAGTCAGTTTACTCTTTTTTGCGATATCATTGTTATTCTGTAATGTAATGTCCTTACGTCAGACTGTTTGGGGCGTCTGTACAGACGGCTGTCCGGTAATATAACGTAATTAATTCACTTAAAGCCTCACCATGGATTGATGAATGACTATTAAAGCCACTGCATTATGTCTCTGTAGCCACTTAGGAGAGAAAAAAAACACATAAAATCTATGATCACGCATAATAACCCGGTCTGAATTGCTCAGGCTGTGAATGCACACTGAAGCTCGCAGCGCTCATTAAATCGCCCAGGCTCGTCAGTGTCACATCCCAAGGTGATCTTTGGATCGGCAGCTGAAAAGGCAGCGCTGATGGCTCTGTGAAACTGATTACCTTTGTGATGGTTCAGAGATACGTGGGGGAGTTTGGCGGAAATGGATGCTATTTTTTTTTCTCCCTGCGATGGCTGAAAGGAGCGATTTAATGACTCCTCAGACCCCTGCAATTGACAGCAGTGCCATTTACTAAAGGTTCCATCTGTGCGCCTTTTCCACTATGATGTCCACAGAACGTTGCATAACACTTTATTTTAGGTGCCTGCAATTACACACAGAGCTAGAAAAGTTAATAAGAGTGAGCTGAGCGTGGTGTATTGCCCTGTTGAAGAGGGTTTTGTTGATATTCTCTAAACATTTCTGTATAATTTTCTCAAGTTATGAGTGTTTTTCTTTTTTTTCGTTAGAGAACATTATTTATTTATTTAATTATGTACTTATTTATGTTTTTATCTATCTATCTATCTATCTATCTATCTATCTATCTGTCTGTCTGTCTGTCTGTCTGTCTGTCTGTCTATTTATTTAATAGAATATTTGTGATAGGTATCAGGGTCATGCAGTCTGCAATAAAGGGACTTTTTAAAATTTTAAACATTCAATTCATTGAACCACACGTCATACCTTGCTCCTGAGCTGCACATTTTGCACATGTATATGCCTCCTGTACATGAGTACCCTGTTTATATTTCCACCCTGCTTATATTTTTTCTATATTATAATTTATGTCTGTGTATTCTCCAGCACCAAAAAAAATTCCTTCCACATTCTGATTCTGATTCAAAAGCTATGAAGTGTAATAACAGTTAAAAAAAAAGGTTATGCTTTAAGCACTGAATCTAAGTGATCCAGCAGCATATTCAGGGGGTGCTAAATATCAAAACCTTCTTACAACACTACTGTATTAGTAGCATTAACTTTTCATGTTTTCAAGAACCAGCTCTGTGTGTCTTTAAGTTCAATTTCAATTTTTATTCTCAAAGCATCAGTCCGTTATGTGCCAATACCAATGAATTTGCGATGATGAGATTTTAGTAGCCTCCGACTGATATATTGATATTTTCTTTATCTGAGGTAGGACTTTCATTAATTTAAAAGATTATTAGATTATTAGAGCTACAGACCAATTATGAATATTTACTCAGAATTAGTTATAATTAATTGAGTATTTAATCATCTCCTTTTGATTGCTGCCTCAATTTATTTCAGTTCTTTTTTTTCCAAAGTGATGCATATATGAGGCAACATACTGTATTTATAATAATTGTGTGGATTAACTATTTGTGTTTGTTTTTAGAGGCTTTGCACACCTAGCACTACCTTTGCATGCAATTCTGACTCTGTACATTTTTGTGTTAAATTAAATGGTGTCTTTATTCATTAAAACAATTGGTTAAGAAAAATTGTCATTTGGTTACAGAGTTGTCAGATCTGCTCGACAAAATCTACCCAGTGTCCAGTAAAATCAGTTTAATTCCAAAACTTAATTGCACCCTTCCAAACCCTCTGCTACACTCTAACCACATGATTATAATTATTATTAGATTATAAGACAGCTACATTTTAATGGAGTGAATTACATTGATGCATATTTATATACTTGTTACAGCAAGTTTCCAAAATTATCTTTTGCTGTTTGACCCAGAAACATGAAGTATGAAATTATAAATCTGTAAGTTTTGGGTTTGGCATGTCAGAGCTTGGATACATCTATTAAAGTATGTTTTGTTATACTATGTTCACACACACACACACACACACACACACAGTGATTTTATCGCTGCAAGTCTCTATTCGCTGTACTATGATGACGCCAGAAGGCGTTCCTACTACTGGTTTCCATGGCAATAACGTTTATCAGTGGGTGACAACTTAGCATTCCAAATCATTTTTTGCTGCTAAAATGTTCTGGGGGGAGATTTGGCGTTTGAGTGTAAACTTCTCATATTTGCATAAAGTTCAACATTTCTCAGCTTTGTCACGTCGCTGGACATGCCCACATCAAGACAGTTGTCGCTGTCACTCAAGTCACCAGCCATTAGTCATCATGAGATTGATATATTTACTTTCTCAACATATGGAACTCTGTGTTATGGTAAGTTTTTTAGATATAAAATAAACCCTACTGTATCATTTAACAGAGCAAAATGATATTTTATTTACTGCTGATGCTGCTGACTCACTCTGCAGTCTCTGAGATCTTCCTGACTTTTCTGAATAGGAATTTCGAATTGAACACAGCATTGTTTTATTACATTGTTATAAATGTACATTGATGGCATTTGGCAGACACCCTTATCCAGAGGAACTTTAACCTCATTATATACAACTGAGCAATTGAGGGTTAAGGGCCTTGCTCCAGTGGTCTAGCAGTGGCAGCTTGGTGGATCTGGGATTTGATCTCGCAACCTTTCTGATTAGTAGTCCAAGATACCACATCCCCCACTGTACTTACATAATGTAAGAAAATTAAATACTGATGCTATGTATTAACCTCAACACATGGTGTTTGCATTAAAGAAAACAATTTGCAAGATATTGACATAAGTACACTATATTGCCAAAAGTTTTGGGACGTCTGCCTTTACATGCACATGAACTTTAATGACATCCCATTCTTAATCTGTAGGGTTTATTTTGGAGTTGGCCAGCTCTTTGCAGCTATAACAGCTTCAACTCTTCTGGGAAGGCTCTCCACAAGGTTTAGGAGTGTGTTCATGGGAATTTTTTACCATTCCTCTAGACGCGCATTTGTGAGGTAAGGGGCCAAGCCCAACCCCTGAAAAACAACCCTGAACCATAATACCCTGTCCACCAAACTTTACACTTGGCACAATGCAGTCAGGTAAGTACCGTCCTCCTGGCAACCGCCAAACCCAGACTTGTCCATCGGATTGCCAGACAGATAAATGTGGCTGATCACTCCAGAAAACATGTCTCCAATGCTCTGTCTATCAAAAGTGGTCCAAGGAAGGAACAGTGGTGAACCAGCGTCAGGGTCATGGGCGGCCAAGGCTCATTGATGCATATGGGAAGTGAAGGCTGACCCGTGTGATCCGATCCAACAGACGAGCTACTGTTGCTCAAATTGTTGAAGTTAATGCTGATTCTGATAGAAAGGGGTCAGAATACACAGTGCAGGACGGGTCAGGGCTGTTTTGGCAGCAAAATGGGGACCAACACAATATTAGACAGGTGGTCATAATGTTATGCCTGGTCTGTGTATACAAAAAAAATTCTGCCCTTATGTCACTGTCAAATATGATTTAGAAAAAACAATTTCTTCCAGAATTAAGTTGAATATTTTCCTGTAATAGGGTGCTACTGAGCAGCCAATGGAGTAAGACGTGTGATTTGAGACTCCCGCAGAGTTCATGTTAATTGTTATTTTATAGCGCAATTTAGACTACTTTTTTGACATATTTACCCCTAGTGTATTTTGTGAACGCTTTTTTCACCACCTGGACGTATTATTATGGCTGGTTAAATTATAATCCACTAAAACACGTGTCACAACGACCCAACAACTGAGGCCTGCTTCCCAGGTACCGACCTCGGACACAGGGGCTTCGTCTTCACCCCACGGGTCCACCTCTCCGAAGGAAGTCATGCAGGTAATTGATGCGGAGTCCCTGAAGCGAGAATTGCTAAGCTCGTTGAAAGAAGACATTGCAGAGATCTTTAAAACCGAACTTCGAGTGGCACTGGGTGATGATTTGTCCACAATTAGAGCTGACCTACAATCAGTAGACGACACAACTGCCAAATGATAAGGCCGCTTCAGACGCCAAGTTGGCTGCACTCAGAGGCACAGTGGGGAAAATGGGGGATTCTCTCTGTCATATAGTTGAGCTTAAGAACAAGCTCGCATACTTAACCGCTGAGTTTGTTTCATTGGAAAATAAGTGTGAGGACCTCAAATCTCGATCACGACGGAATAACATCAGGATAGTCGGGGTTCCTGAGGATACCATCAACACTACAGTTGTTGCTACACTGCTTAAAGAAGCTTTTAAACTGGACAAAATGCCGCAGTTAGACCAAGCACATAGAACCTCTCAGCGAAAGCCAAAAGACGGTGAGCGACCAGGCACCGTTATTACCAGGTTTCGTTACTATAGCGACTGTGAATATTTTCCTGTAACAATACATCCCATAGTGTTTTATTCCTCTTTCACCACAGTTACAGTTAGTCCTCCATCCTGAACACCATCCCGTGTTGGTAAAGTTGCAGCTTTACCTGTAACAAAGTGTTGACACTGGAGAATCTTTCAAATTCAAATTTTATTTGTCACATACATACACAGTACGACATGCAGTGAAATGTTTTTTTCACGACTGTCCGGCATGTAAACATTTATAAAAAGTATGTTAGAAAGAAATCTTGACTTAAATGAAGGTCGTTTCCTCACTGAAAAAGACAACAATAACACATATTTGTAATAAATTTATGTGGAGTGTCCTTCTGTGTAAATTGCTATGTAAGTTGTTACTATAGAAACAGAAATGAGTGCTTTAATATAAACATGTGGTTGCCTGGCAACCTGCACTACTGTCAAATCTAGTGTTGTAGAAAATGAATCAACACCATCTGACCAATCAGAATTGAGAGCAGCGCTGTAGTACAAATAGCATTCAAAAAAAAATTGAAATTCATTTTAATCAGACTAAATCTAACCAGAGTATTTGTTTAAAATTGACCGCAGCCTGTCTGTGTAATGGCATTGTTTTGTGAAGCCTTATAAATCTCAGCAAGCAATATGACAGAAGCGCCGTGATGCTGGATATTCGCCTGCCTGTGATTACCTTTCAGCTCCGCCAACACAAATAGGTCGGTTATGATTCCATTAGTTAACAAAAGTGTTGCCAAGCAACACATCAACTGTTTCCCAGCTGTAGACTTGCTTATATCAGTATTCCTGATTTACACAGATGAAGTCGGCCCCCTTTCTTCTCTCTCACTCATTCTTATCTGACCGCTATTCATAATTTCAATCTAATGCTATTTTCATAACCGCATCCATATTTGTGAGCTGTTGTGTAATCAGCGATGGTATCTACAGACCTGAAAGCACTCTGATATACAGAACAATCTCTCAGCACTCAATGATATCAATGCCTCTCCTCCAATCAAATCACTAGATCAGAAACGCTGTATAATGTTTCTTCAGGCTTCTTGTCACTCACGGGAGTTCAAGTGAAATGAGTGACACTTTTTTAAACTGAAAGCAACCATACAGCTATGAGAAGGGCTAAATTACAAGCTTTAGCTAAAAATAATACTGTACCTATGAGAGTATGAGTTTCTGCAAGATGGAGGGGTGCAAAGTTTTCTGATAAATAGCTAGAAGATTTTCAGATGTTGTTGATAAAAATGCCTGAGAAACTTATTGTGCAGTCTGCGAGAAATCATTTAAGCTATGCACAATGAGTGCTAATGCAGTATAGTCCCGCATGCAGTCAGCCAGCCAGCCATAAGAAATGTTTGAATGTTAAACACATATCTGAATGCTCTTCATTATTTTTTGAAAAGACCTTGATGTAGGCTCTTACAGGCTTTTCTCCATCTGCGTTTACACTATGCTTTTCCATTCATATTTACACTACCGATCCTGTCTGATCAGTGATTTTATTTTAATTTATTTAATATTGTTATGCTTTTGAACTAAAAGAAACCGATCCCTAATCAAGTACAAACATACACACTAACAACCGTAAATAACATTATAACAAAGACACAGTTTAACTGCTTAATCCAGACTGCTAGTAATAACAGTTAGGATGTCCAAAATATATTATACAGTTAAAGAATTACTTTCTATTTATGATTATTTATTATGATGATACTTTTTATATATGATTGTGTTTCATAAGGGCCTTACATATATTACTTTTTACTAATCATTTTACTTATTAAACATTTACATTTACATTTCTGGCATTTGGCAGATGATCTTATCCAGAGCGACGTACATCTACTGTGTGTAAGAGTACTTTGTGTTTGTTTCTGTTTGTTTTGTACCTTTTTTAGTTACATCTTCATCCACTTCCATTAATCAGCTCTGATTAGTTTTCCTTCTTCTAATACAAAAATGTAAAGATGTACCAAACGTCTTAGATAATATTTAAATTTGTGTTTTAAACAGTCGTACACCAATAGCACTACATCTCAGGATTTCTACCTAGGATTTAAAATGTTTAGCTCTAATTAGCTAATAGTGCCTTCTTAATTAGGGACTAAGTATTGACTATTTAGGCAAAATGCTTCTGGCTGTATTTAAAGACACAGCAAGAAAATGTTCTCTCCTTATATCTGTTGTTTTTGTTGTTCATAACAAAACGATTAGGCCACAGGTGCCAGTCTCAAGGCCTGCAGGCAAAATACAGCTCTGTACCTCGTTTCATTCGGCCCACATAAACCTACAAAGAAAGAGATAGGAGACATTTATGTTCTGTGCAAAAATAAAGCTCTGTTAGTTCTTCTTAAATGTCTTTCTAACTCCAGATATATCATCCGGTCTGCTTCCAGTCTTCAACTGCCCAGTTTCTCTGAGTCTGTGACCACTCTAGCCTCAGATTCCTGTTCTTGGCTAATAAAGTGTGGAACGCAATATGGTCTTCTGCTGGTGTAGCTCATCCACCTCAAGACTCGAACTGTTATGCCTTCTGTGATACTTTTCTGTTCAACATGGTTATATTAGAGTTGCCGTAGCCTTCCTGTCAGCATCAACCATTTCAGCATTCTCCTCTGACCTCCCTCATCAACTGCCCACAGAACTGCTTTTTTCTGCACTGTTTTGTGTAAGCTCTAGAGATTTTCATGCAGGAAAATCCCAGGAGATCAACGTTTTCTGAAATACTCAGACCAGCCCGTCAGGCTCCAGCAACCATGCCACGGTCACTGAGATCACATTTTCCCCATTAACTGAGGCTCTTGACCTGTATCTTTGTTTTTAGAAATGTCGTGGACTAGTCAACTTTTCTGTAGCTAAAACCTGATTAATGTAGTCCAGTTCATACAAAGTGATATCAATTCTTCTGTTCTACAAAAAAATGAATAGCTTTAGTTTATGGCCTCTCAAACAAAAATACTGATTTGACCTGGGCAGTTTGACATCCCTCGATGGCTTATAATGTAGTTAAGCAGACATTTTTTACCATTCTTTTCTACTTGTAACAGTTTGTTGTAGACCTCAGGCTCTGAAATGATGCCTCCAGGTAATGAGATATAATGTTTTTGTAGACCATGAGTCCTATATGAGGACAGTAAATCAGTGGATCTCAGTTTATTGTAAATTCAGCTGTAATTGTAGTGGGTGTATTTCGTGTCGCCTGAGATAAAAGTCTTCCTTCGTCTTCCTTCTGCTCATATCAGCAGCCTCTTGACCCCTGATCAATTAGACTAGTGTCCTCCCAAATCACCACTACAGATAAGAGACAGCAGAATGTCACAAACTTTTCTGGAAAAGCAAAGATTTTTCTTGTTTTTTTTGGTATCAATTATTGATCCAAAGTTAACAGCAGTTGTAAACGTGATATTGCGTTTCAGATTTCAGATCTTCAATTCTTTCTAGAAAAACTGACCGAGTATCTTTCTGTTTCAATACTACAGGGAAGTTTAACTCCAGCTTGTTTGACTGTTTGCAGGACTCTGGGATATAAAAACCGTTACGTGAGAGTTCCAGACGGACACCTGTGGATCGAGGGCGATCATCATGGCCACAGCTTTGACAGCAACACCTTTGGACCGGTGAATCTATCATTACTTTCTCACATAAAACAGTTCAGAGAAATAGTTCAAAGAAATAATTGTTATATTCTTCTGGTGATGTGGTGTTGGTTTCTATTTGTAATAGTGAGGAATTTATTCCATGTAAATTAGAATCGGCAGAGGTGCCAACATGGATGGGTTAGTATAATCGGACCAATCACTTACTGCACTTACTGTCAGCTCCAGTTGTGTGAACCCTTTTTAGGTGAAGATATCTAATGTGCAGGAAATACACTGTTAAAAGTCTCTAGATGTCATCAACTTATTTGCATATTCAGTGAATTGTTATAATTTTTTGCATATCAAAACATGTTATGTAAAAAAAGCGGTTGGTTTTGTGGTTGGGATAAATGGTGATCAGTGATTGCTTGATGAGAACAGTAGTGATCAAAGATTTGATTTGGGGAACAATAGTGATCAGTAATGAGATGATGTGATAAGCCATATTGAGTACCTGAAATAAATTCTCTAAAGATGTCTAAATAATCACGAGATCTAGTGAAAAGTCCTAACTTGGCAACACTGTGAACCAGTAGAAAGCAAGCGGATGGGACCATGTGAGACTTTGGCGGATTAAGGAATGGAGGAGCTGCTTATTATTCTGTAGCGTTCACACAACTTTTGTCTCGCTGTTTTCATACTGTTGCTTGGCGCACATCTGAAAAAAAAAACAAAAAACAAAAAATTATTATCTGTCTCCTCCACCAGCATTCACTAGAGCTTATTTTTTGGTGAAATTCTTTTTTTATCGCTCTGCCTGTTAGAATTTTTCTTGATAGCAAAGTTGGCACCTCTGAATTGGTCAAACACAAACACTTCATTGACATATGCCACCTCTATAGATGGCTGCATAAGAAGGGTATGAAAAACGTAGGGAACACAGAGATAGCTGCTTCCTGAGGACATTGTTTACAGCCATGCACTGCTCTGCCACCTCGCCCACGCTGTGTGCTATACTGACACCACACACACACACACACACACACACACACGCATACAACCTTTAAATGTATTATTGAAAAGAACAGTGTTTTTCTGTCAGTTTGCCCTCTTTTCTTTTCCTCCTTACTCAAACAGTTACTGTATTAACTGAAAGATTTTAGATGTTGTGTTGCTCGTGTTAAGGACCGGTGTTTTTGGTCAGAGGCTGTTTTTATAGCAAGCAGAGTTTGTGTCTGAATTTTAAATGTCCTTTCCTGCAGCCTGTAGCTCTTCGAACTGTTGCTGTATTTTTGTCTTCTGGCACATTTTTAAATGATGGTTCTTGTCTGGAAGTAAATTAATAAGCTTCTCATGGTGTCTCTTTTATTACCGGTGCACGTCCATTCCTCAGAACGCTTTCTGCACTTGCTCTCCTGCACACAGACTGCATCGTACAGTGGTATGTTAGACATATTTGCCAAAACACTGTCAGGTCGTATATCATTGGAGAAATATACCTGCTGGATGTTTCGGGCAGTTTGTTTTTGCCGTTTTACTGTGGACTGCAGTTTCACCTTGACTTGATGCATTACGGGGTGAGGCGGGGGTTGTGTGCGTAAGCGTGTGTGTTGGGGGGGCTGCTGCTATGGGATGTAAGGCTTCATTTTCAACCTCGAAATGAAGGATTTAAATCCTAGCTTTTAAACACTGCCAGGTGTTTTTAGGTTTGTAAAACGTGTGTACTTAAGACTAGCACAGGTAGGAGTGCCTCTGGTTCTTAAAGGTCATAGCACTGTAGATATTTTTTTTTATTTAATGCATCTTCTAGCACAGCTATATATATATGCTGAACTCTCCTTTTTGACTGATTAGAAGGTGTAGATGCATTTTCTGTAACAGCAGCATTCACTGAATTGGGGTTTCATTTGCCTGGTGTGCCAAGAAGGTGAATTAAAGGTTGTTATTAATAATTTAAAAACTAACCATAGTACCAAACCCGAGACTACCAGTGAGTTCGGTTGCACTGGAATTGTGCCACAATAATGACAACAACATTCCAGACAACAACGTAAGTTTCCAGAACATACATATCATGTACATTTACAGCATTTGGAAGATGTCCCTATCCAGAGCAACTTACATGTCATTTTGTGAGTAGTTGAGGGTTAAGGACCAGCGTGTTCCTTTGAATTTTGAACTGGATTTGAACTTACAGTCTTCCGATCAGTAAGTTACGTTGTCTTTATTTGTCACATATACATTATAGCACAGTGAAATTCTTTCTTTGCATATCCCATCCTTGGTCAGAGCGTAGGGTCAGCCATGATTCAGTGCCCCTAGAGCAGCGGGGCCTTGCTCAAGGGCCCAACAATGGCAACTTGGCGGTGCTAAGGCCTGAACCTCAATCTTCCGGTCAACGACCCAGAGCCTTAACCACTTGAGCTACCACCGCTCCCCATAGTAGTCCAGTGTCTTAACCACTGACATGTTTACGGTGACATAAGATAAACACAAACACATTGATAGAAACAAGTGAGTCTCAAACCAGACAGCAAACATGCCTAGTGTGAAAACCATCTAATATGTTATCATTCTGATGTTTATTTAGAGAGAGTCCCCCTTACAGTCAGAGGTAAGATTCAAGATTCAATAGTTTTATTGTCATATGCACAGTGAAAACACAACGGTTTAGACCATACAATGAAATTCTTACTTTGCACATCTCCCTTACCAAAAGAATAAAAATAAAAGCATATATGAAAAATCCAGTATAAAAATAAATAAAAAGATACAGTATATATGGGTTAGCTGTAACAGTCAGAGGTAAGGTTCTTTCAGAAATGAGAAAGTCTTTAGGGTATTTTTTTTCTCAGCTGCTGTTTCGCAACCAACTACCTACTTCCAGAGAAAGACAAAGGAGAGTCTGGTAAGGACATAAGTGATAGATTCCTTGCTTCCTTGCAGACATTGTGCTAGATTAACTGGAATTATAAACATATAAAAAGACTGATTCTTTAATAGAGTAAAAATGGTAATCATTCTTAAATCACTAAATCATACAAGGAGTAAAACACTTCAGGATGTGCTGTTATAAGTTAGAGTGAATAAAAGTAGCTGTGCTTCACATCTGGATGCATTACACCAAGCAGTTGTTGATCATTTTCCTATAACAGGACGTCCTGGAGTGCTTTAATCCTTGTGTTATATCCATTCATCAGCTTAATATCATGGCCAAAGTGGAGTTAATAAGGTGTTAGAAAAGGGAAAGCACAATATCTCATCAGAACTGAGTTTAACACGTGTGAATACTGAGATATTAGTGTCATGTCTTTTGTGTTGCTTCAGGTTGTGCGGTTGTGCTGTTTAAATGACCTCGCTAAGCCCCTGGTACCGATATCTCACTTGTTAACTCAATCATGGTTTAATTTGTTTTGTCACAGGGTTAAGACTGTTTAACCCAGAGACCCTGGTATCCCTTAACCCCCTGTTCAGCTAATCCCATCCAGCCTTTCCAGGTATTTGCAAAAAACAGAGCTATTCAGAGAGCAGTACGCACTTGAAGCTTTGTCTGGCTTCCTCAGGTGCCCAAAACATCAGGCTCTTGCTTCCTGTCTGCTGCAAGATTGATTACTTCGTATTGAATTGACTTTGGTTGATCCTTAAAGCTAAAGAACATTAAAGAGCATGTGCAATCGCTTTATAGGATATAGAACTTGGGGTCCCAGGTGGTGCAGCGGTCTGTTGTGACAGCCTGTTTCGATCGATGACGTGCATTATTTTATGCTTGCATAATGGTTGCAAATTTCTTAAACATTATCAAAAATTAGAACTGTTCCTACTTTCTCAAAACTCAAATTCGCAAGAAGTATTCTATGAAAGTATAAAACTTTTTTTTTTATCTTTGGTCAGAGTTCATGAAAGTATAATTGCTCTGCTGTCTGGGTGATTAGCTTAGCCAATTGCAAGCGACTGCTAGCTGTGTTTAAATGAAGACAGTTGCTCTGTCTTCCCTCCAGGCACAACTGCCCCGTCTGACACTGTGGGAGTGATGGGGATGTTCTCAAGAACCCAGTTCTGAGCGAAAACACGCTTTAAATGAATAAAACCAAGGTCAGATATGAATTCCTCTGCTGTTGATGCTTGAGGATTTGGAATACATCGCTTGACTGGGCAGGCTAAATTCACATCTCTTTCTCTCTTTTTCCTACACTCAGTGAATGGCAAAAAAAACAAAGAGATCGCAAGCGGAGCTGCGCTTTATCCAAAAGCACTTGTAAATAGTGCAATAAATCTTGGTCATCATGTGGTTTGCGAAACTGCTCATATCACCTCCATTAGAAGCAAAGATCTGTGTGAAAGGTGGAGTGTTTGAACACTACGCTTGTCAGGAATCACTGGTCCTTCCAGACCACTGTGGGTGCTGGCAGGGGAATCATCGTAGCCTGCTTTGTTGTTTGTATTCCCCATGGACTTTGTGCTCCTATTGTTCTGCCTTCCCGCCTTGTTACATGCTTCCCATTTTGCCCTATTGTCCTGACCAACATACATGAGCCCTTGTGTACCTGTCGGCGTCAGTCATTGTATGTTTGTATGTTTGCCTGTCCGTTTGTTAGGATGTCGGTTCATTTGTATGTTTGTTTGTTTATTTGATGTCCAGGCACTGTGATGTCTTGGTTTCCATGCTCACGTTGTGTTTCTGTTAACTATGCTAAGTTTGCTTTATGTTTCGTGTTAGTCTTGTCTCACCCCTGTTAATAAAGCAGTGCTTGTTTGCTTCTGCGTATGGGTCTGATTCAAAGGCATGTGGGCTCACGCGGCTTCCCCGGAGATCCGGGTTCGGGCCCCGCGGGATGCTGGAGGCCCGGATGTTACAACGCTGCTCTAGCAGCTTTGCCTACCCCATGCGCCTTAACAATAACTCAAGGCCAGTAATATTATTATACATTTGCCAGCAAATTAAAGCTAATCATTTAGGTTTGTTGTAATGTTATGATAATATGATAAATAATAAAATTTAAATAAGTTTTTAATATATAAAATAAATAAATTTTTCTGTTGACCTTTGTCACCTTAGGAATAGAAACAGTAGTGTTACAATGCATACAGAACAGACAGTAAATAATATATGTGTTCTCCTTTTTATCCAAAAAGTGAATAACTAACACAAACCATGGCTTAAATATATAGTCAAGTATACTTAAATGTAGTTCTATTCCTGAAATACACAAATAGGTAAGTAGATAATAAGCAAAAAGTTTGGAAATAAATAATGCACCTTTCTATCCTATGGTACTTGATCTTGTCATTTATAAGATGTTCTAGTGAGAGTGAGCTAAATTGCTGAATTTAAGAAATAAGAATTATTACTATTAAATAAGATTAAATAGAAATTATACTTATATAAATATGTCCTTACACAAACAGAGAAAAGTCTGATCTGATTGTTGACTATAACTATAATGAATTTTACTGGGAGATCATAGCAACCTATCATAATTAAGAAGCCAAGAAACTGTCACACAAGAAAGAGAGCATTTCAGTTCTGCGAGCACTGAGACATCGCTTTCGAGTGGCTGGAGCTGCTATGCACGGCACCTCGCACTCGTCTTTGATGACCGATACCGCTCTACTCTGCACCCTCAGGTCGACCGCCCTCACACACTGTTAAAGATTAAAGATGCTGTTTAAACACCATAACATCTTATAAACTCACAGCTCAAAACAAACAGAGCTAAATAAAACAATCCCCTGATTGCTTAATACTGAAGTAAATTACAGATTTCAGTATCAGATCATCACACCTTTATCTTCTGTCTCACTGTTCAGTCTTTAGTCAGTTCACTCAGGTGAGTTTTTAATGAGCATTTTATGAATGTTTATTTATATGGTCAGTAAACAGGGTTGCCTTTCTACAGGTTTCACTCGGACTCCTCCATGGCAGAGCGTCTCACATCATATGGCCTCCGACTCGCTGGCAGAGGATCAGACCGTGTGTTCCACCTGACCGCAGGCCTCTTTTCGATGGGAGGGGATCAGAAGATGATGGTGATGATGTTAATGATGATGACAATACAAAATGACCTTTTTTGGGGAATTACACAGACTCTTTACACACGGACAGATTGTGTGATGTTTGAAAATGTTTGTGTTGCAAATGTATGCTCTTATGTGTTTTTTTGTTTGTTTGTTTTTCTTTTTAGAGGTAGAACATGGAGGAAAACTTCTGTCTTAATTTGAATAAATAAATTTGATGGATATGGTCATTTTGTTGACTGATCTTTTTTTTTGGATCAGAAGCAAATTTATCAATTAGCAAACGTACAGTCAGAGCTCATCTGCTCCTGAAGGAAACATGATACTGTGAGGCTTTTTACATTTACATTGACAGTATTTGGCGGACACAATTATCCAGAGCTACTTATAGAAGTGCTTTGAAGTCTCTATGAATAAATACATCCTCATCCTGGTTCACCAGGTCAGGCACTAAGACTACTATTTTTCTTCTCAGTTGAATTGAATCTCAAGACTTATTCTCAAAATAAAAAACAGCATGCGATATTTACTAGTGTCCATTTATCCACGGATCCATATTTAATCATGAAGTCTGAGGTAGAGTATCTCAGGACGTTTAAGCCACAGCGTATTTGAGGAAAAAGGTTGTCATATGCATAAAAGCTTTAGACGCATAACAGAGGCAGCGGTCAGTTTGGCTATTGATCGTGTGCTGCCTGTGACAGATCCGTCCTTAAAAGGCATAGCAATGAATTTAGCTTGCACTAAAGCTCAGCTCTTTAGGGAGCTCAATCACCGTACCTCTAAACTCAATAGGTTTTAATGCGAGTGGCCGCAGGTCAATACAGATCTGCACGCTGGCCTGTGATTAGTTCAGTGAATGGCAAACATAAATCGGCACTGATGTTCTCAGGATATGTGAGAACAAAGAAAAACAGGATCTTATGTTCCTGAAGGATATGAACCTAACAGTTTGTTTCATATGGTGATAGAAGCTGAGGGTTTTTTTTCCCAATGTGTTTTTTTGTTTGTGTCTTGGACAGATAACAAAGTATGATTTTAATTTTTTTTTTTTCTATGCAGAGGATGACCCTATCAAAGCAGCTTATTAGTATACTGAAACAGCTCTTCACTGGGGAAACAATCTCTTATTGAACACGACAAGCACATTACCTCCAGTGCAGGAGAAATTGAATCCCAAATTGAATTTACCTAAAAGCCAGTGGTGGAGGTGCATGCATGTTGGGTGTGTGTCAGTGTCTCTCACATGGAGCTGTTTGTCCACAGGGACAGACAGTCAGCAGCTCAGTTATGAGCTACAGAGTATGTGAGCCAAGATGATTTCAGCATGATTAAGCTGGTCACACAGGATTTCAACACCACCAAGCAGACTGAGGCAGCCTTGATTAGACGCCCGTTTCTTGATTTCTATTATTGCTTGTATGCACCATACAGCATGTTTTGAGTAAATCTGTCTTGTGCAGTTGCTGTTTTCTAACCATCTCATAATCGTATTTTTAGAGAATTTCAGCCACTTTTACAGCCACAGCAAACAAGGCATTGAACAAAAGTGTGACAAAGTGAAACAAATAAACTAAGCAGGGTTATCTAGCGAAAAAAAAAAGAAAGAAAATTGCTGCTAAAAGAAATAAGAAAAAAAAGTAA
The DNA here is from genome assembly GCF_019097595.1 of Hemibagrus wyckioides. NCBI lineage: Eukaryota > Metazoa > Chordata > Actinopteri > Siluriformes > Bagridae > Hemibagrus > Hemibagrus wyckioides. Next base: position 29,529,775 of record NC_080717.1, read on the forward strand.
TGCCTGTTTGACGGGCTGAATCCCTGACTTGCACATTGACTAACTGTGACTGACTTATTAACCCACTGACTGACTCTGTGACTCACTATTATTGACTGATTTACTGACTGACTAACTCACTGACTTACACATTGATTCGCTTACTGACTCACACATTGACTCTCTGATATTCACCATGACTGATTTACTGACTGGCGAGCTTGCTGACTCACACACTGACTCTGACTGACTGTAATTGATTTACTGGTTGACACACTGACTCACATTAATTCATTGATTTACTGAGACCGTCTGATTTACTGACACACATTGACCCAATATGACTGATATACTGATTGACACACTGTGACTCGTGTGTAACTCGTATATTCACTAGCTAACTCATTAACAAACCGACTCACTGCAACTGATTCACTGACACATGTTGACTCATTGTTAATGATTTACTGACTCACTCACAAAGAACGACTCACTGTGACTCATTTACTCACTGACTAACACAATGACTCACTGACAGATTCACTGACTAACACTGACTTATTGTGACTGATTCACTGACTGCTGTTGTTCACACTAAAGGGGTTTGACCTAAAAATTAATTAGCATTGATTAGCCAAATAAAACTAATTTGATTAACCCAAAAAACAAAAGAGTAATATTTACATAAACCTTGTTAAGCCTAGTTTTCTTACTCTTTGTCTATATTAATGTCATTACCTTGGCACAAGCACACACACTATCAGTAACCTAATTAATGTTGATCTTTCAGCCGCTCCCTACATGTGTGAGGGGTCACCACAACAATTTGGCTCAGGTTTTACGCCGGATGCCCTTCCTGACACAACCCTCCCATTTTATCCAGGCTTGGGACCAGCACTGCATCCAGTGGCTGGGGTGGGGGCACTGGCTGGGAATCGAACCCGGGCCTTCCACATGGTAGGGGAGCAACCTACCACTGAGCCACCAGCGCCCCGTCAGTAACCTAATTAATGCTGGTGTTTAATTCATTCATTTGCTTTCATTCATTCATCTACAGTAACTGCATTATCCAGAGCCTAACCAGGAAGCGCTGGGTGTGAGGCAGGAACGCAGACCAGATGGGACACCAGTCATTCACAGTGCAAACTAATTCATACCAAGTTGCAGCTTTAGGGCAGCAGAAGGAAACCAGAAAAGTGGCACAAACAAAGGGAGAGCATGTGAAGCTTGCTCTCCTTGGGAACCTGGGAACCCTGAAACTGTGACATGTATAGCAATGGTAGGAAGAACTGAAGTAAATAAGTCATAATGTCATGTCCAATGTATCCAGTGTAAGTTTAATGATCTATTTTGGCATCATCTCATCAGGCGAATGATTTCTAACCTTTGTTGGTTTGTCTTTGGTCACGTAGGAAGTTAAAGACACTCATACTGTTTGTCCTCAGCACTGGGCTCCATCCAGCCTGTGCTGAAGTGTGTGGTACTGCAGGAAGAACCAATTAAAACCCAATTTCAGAGCTCAAACTCCAGGGGCAGACTCAGGCAGCCGTGAGCTTTCACTTGATAAGCTGTGTGTAGAAAAGTTGCTTGTTTGCTATTGCTACCTGCCTTTTGTACAGTGATCGCCTCAAGCCCTTAATAACACAGGAGATACAAGTGGATATTTGCAAAGGATAATAAGCAAGTTCAGCAAATCACCATAGTGTGTGTGCGTGTTTGTGTGTGTGTGTGTGTGTGTGAAGATGGAAGATGTTTTTATATCTTGGTGGGGACAAAATGTCCTTACAAATGTGTGTATGTGCTGTCATCACTACCTCCACCACGGCTTTGGAGAAAATGCAATGTTGACCATATATTGTAAAACAGTGCGTTAGTTCCACTGTGTGAATGCAGAAGTCTTGTTTTAATTTGAATCAGTGATGATGTCTGATATGATCAGTTTCTCCTTGAAAAAGATTCTATGATCATTAAGACTAGTCATTAAACGAACGCTGGTCAGAGTGCAGCTCATTATCAGTGAATCTGTGTGCAAAGTTTAAAAAGCAAAAATAAAGCTGTACATTTAACCCATGATTATTATTCAATTCAATTCAATTTATTTGTATAGCGCTTTTTACAATGGATATTGTCTCAAAGCAGCTTTACAGAAGTAGAGAAAGAGGATACGTATTATAAAAGGATATATATATATATATATATATATATATAATATGTGTGTGTGTATGATGTATATAAATATATATAATATATATATAAAGTTACTATTTTATACCTAATGAGAAGCTCTCTGAGATTATATGAGGAGGAACCTTGAGAGGAACCAGGCTCAGAAGGGAACCAATCCTCAATTGGGTGACACTGGACAGTAAATAATGTAACTGTAACTAAATAATGTCCATTCTACAACAACAATCAAGGGCTTATGGGGAAATATTAGGTCAGTGTAGTTTCTGAGTTATATTATCTTATTATAGCAACTAATTCCTTGCTGTTGCAAGCTGACAGATGTAAAGGAGCAGGGCACGACTCATCGAACCCTTATATGAGGCAGAGGTATTTGCTTAACATCTGTGTGCTGGCGATTTTGATATTCTCACAGCAGCCTTTTGTTTCCAATAATAATAATAATAATATAATTATATTTCATATAAAACACTTTCTAAAGTTCACTGTTGAAGGAAGTGAGGGTCAGCTTGCAACCTTTACACATGCATGTTAACATTCATAAGCATGTACGTAAAAATTAGATTTTAGATATTTTTTAGCAAAATACATTTTTTCCTTTTGTACAGAACCAGACATAAACTGTTCATTAGCATCAGCAAACGTGCCAAAAGTGACTCTGAATGGATATTTAACCCTAAAACACTGGGATTTTCAGTGTGCAGAGCTTTATTATCACTACTAAACAAACCACAGCTGGAATTATCTCTTCTGTCAGAGAAAAGACAGAACTGAGTGTTAAGTAAAATTATACTGCCCTCTGGAGGCTAAACTATAACATTGTTTGGTTGGTTGAATTTTTCCCTGTAAAACTCTTTGTAGGCCCACAGCTGTTAGTATTGTTCCATTAATCTGATTGGATAAGCAATGTTCCAAGTGTGCTGATATTATTATAACAGTATACTATACTATACTATACTATACTATACTATAACAGTACTTGGACATTTTGCTGTTTAGCATGCTTGTTTGCGTTCATTATATAAGACTCCATTTCTGACAATCTTAAATTGAAATTAAAATTAAAATTTTATTTCTCACATACACAATCATACACAGTACGATGCAGTGAAATGTTTTTTGCAACTGTCCTACGATGGAAATAAAAATGTAAAACTAGAATATAAAACATAAGAAAATACATTAGAAGAAAAGAAGAATCTAAACTAAAAATATCATGTATAAAAAAGAATATAAGAATATAATACAAAGTATAATATAAAATAGACTATTTTTCTTCTTCTTTCGGCTTTTCCCTTCAGGGATCACCACAGTGAATCATCTCTCTCCACCTATCCCTATCTTCTGCATCCTCAACACTTACACCCACTAGCTTCATATCCTCATTTATTACATCCATAAATATAAAATAGACTATTCTTATACAATATATAAAAATAAAATTAAAATAAACAACATAAGAATAGAATAATTACGTTCCAAAACCACCCACGATAAGCGAAAATCAGCGATACATGGACACCACCCCCAAATGCTTTTTTTTTATTGTGTAAGCCATAAATGACCCTCCCACACTCTTTAAACACACAGAAAACATTTGCAAGCATATAGCGGGATGGATTTTGGTTAAATTCGTGGAAATTTCTAGTGAGTACTGTATGTATGTATGTATGTTCCTTGCCAGAAGCCTTAGAAGGTGCAGAGACATAACAGGGCTTGCAGAAAAACCGTAACAATACAGCGTACACAGAACAAAACAAAACACTCGGGACAGCGACGCCAAGAACTGGGCTGCTGGAGAATTCTGCTTCCTTTTCCCCAACTGCATATCCAGCAGCCAATCACAACCATGATTAAATGAATGGGGCATTCCGATTGGCCAGACTGGTTCCTCCAGTTGTACTGTATTTTGATTTTCAGCATCCCCGCATCCCTCTTTCCTAAACAACACTACACTGTACAGTATCTGATATAGTATTAACATTTTAATTAATATAGTTTATATTTTGTAATTAATAATTATATTTTTATTAATAAATTACCTTTTTTCAACATAAAAACAATTCATATAAGGTTTGCGGATGCCGCGATATACCGGGAAAATCCACAAAAAAAAAATAGTTATGTTCCAAATACAAATCCGCGATATACCGGGACCGTGATGTATGAACCGCGATATAGCGAGGGATTACTGTATTAACATTAAAGTTAAAGTGTTGTGTACAGTGGTTTGCCAGTCCTGAAGGTAAAGTGACTGTTTGCTGTACATGTAAACATGCTGTGCCAATAGTCCAATGTGCAAATTATGAGGCAGGGAGAGTAATTCAAGAACTAGGAGTCCGAATGACCTGCGGGAGTAAGCTCCTCCTCATTCTCTCTGTGTTTGCCTTCAAGGAGCAAACTGTTTCCCTGAATGTAACAGAGAAAAGAGTCCATTGTTGGGATGGCTTTGAAGGTTGAACACAACCTTGGAGGGCTCCAGTCCTGAGGGTGAGGGAGGATGAAAAATGTTTGCCCACCCATACAGCTTGTGGGCTGTCTATGATGTGCATTGGCACAGTGACGGGCTCCAGTGTGAGTGTGGGTGTGGGAGTGAGTGTGGAGGGAATTATGGTGTTAACTGCTGAAGTGTAGTCCACAAACAGCATTTTCAAATAATTCCCATTCCTGCAGTCCAGGTGGCTTATAGCTGCATGAAGAAGATGTGTACTGGCATCCTCATTAGAGTGGCTATGGTTGTAAGCGAACGGAAGTGGGTCCAGCGTGTCTGGTAGTGAAGCAATGATAAAGTCTCTGACCAGTCTTTCAAAGCACTTCATCACTACTGAGGTCAGGGCTACAGGCCAGTAGTCAGTGGTGCAAGCGGCTGGGGTTTCTTCGGGACAGGAACAATGGTGGACAGTTTGAACCATGAGGGGACTATAGACTGTTCCAGGGAGTGGTTGAATATGTCGGCGAACACTGGTGCTAGCTGGTCAGCACAGGCTTGCAGAACTTGCTGCCTTGAAACCATTACTGTGTTTATTATAGCTTGTCAAGGCAGTCTGTGTGTTGGTATGGCAACACAACCTTAACTACCTCACTGTCATTTACATTTCAAGACCCTCTTAACCAGAGCGACCTACAAAAGTGCTTTAAAGTCTCTATCAATTGATATATTAACAGTAGTTCAATAGGTTACAGACTCAAGATACCATTAGCCTAAAACTGAGTTGGTGTTTTTTTTTTATTATTTTTTTTTATAAATATGTACATACAACATAACAACACATAAAAACAGAGAAAAATAAGAGCTAGTTTAAGTGTTTCAGGAAGAGGTAGGTCTTCAGTCGTCATTTGAAGATGGTCAGTGTACTCACATCTAGGGGAAGTTAAATCCACCACCTCGGTGCCAGAACAGAGAAGAGTCTAGATGTAGACCTACTTTTTACCCTGGGAGATGGTGGGACCAGTCGGGCAGTGCTAGTGGATCTGAGGGAGTGAGGTGCACTGTGAGGCGTAATAAGAGCTTTGAGGTAAGATGGTGCTGGTCCATTCTTGGCTTTGTAGGCAAGGGTCAGTGTTTTGAATCTGATGCAGCTACCGGAAGCCAGTGGAGGGAATGCAGCAGTGGGGTGGTGTGGGAGAAAACAAGTCACACAGCTGCATTTTGGATTTGCAGTGGACGAATTGCATTCAGAGGAACACCTGCCAGTAAAGAGTTGCAGTAGTCCAGTCTCGAAATGACTGAACAAGCACCTGAGCTGCCTATGTGGATAGAAATGGTTGAATCCTTCTGATGTTGTACAGAAGATACCGACATGAGCATGTCACATTAGCAACATGGGAGGAAAAGGACAGTTGGTTGTCCATGGTTATCCCAAGGTTGCATGCAGTGGCCGAAGGGGAGCTCAAGGAGTTGTTCAGAGATAATGCAAGATCCCGGGCTGGGGATGACCTGGGATGACCAACAGTTTAGTTTCACTGGGATTGAGTTTCAGCTTATGAGCTGTCATCCAAGATGAAATGTCCGCCAGACACGCTGAGATCCGAGCAGAAGCTGTGGTATCTGAGGGAGGGAAGTAGAAGATAAGTTGGGTGTCATCGGCATACTAGTGATATGAGCGACCATCCCATGCTGTTCTACAAATTCCAAGACTTCTGAGGGTGGACAAGAGTCTTGTGCTTAACTGTGTCAAATGCTGCAGAAAGGTCAAGGGACAAATGCTGCATGAGGACCGATGACAGCTTGGCTGATGTAGCAGCATGTAGTTTCTCTGTGACCGCCAAAAGGGCAGTCTCTGTGGAATGTGCTGCTTTGAAGCCAGACTAGTTGGGATCATGTAGATTATTCTGTAGGAGACAGTCAGACAGCTGATTATAAACAATACATTCAAGAATTTTTTAAAGAAACAAGAGAAGTGATAAAGTGACTGTAGTTACTGATGTCTGAGGGATCCAGAGCAGGTTTCTTCAGTATGGGGATAACCCTTGCTTTCTTAAAGGCAGTTGGTACCTGACCAGATGTTATGGATCCATTGATGATCTAAGATGCCACATTTAAAGAGAGAAACACTTTATTCGGTACAGTGAATATCAGGGAAGAGCGTGAACTCAGTCCCCCACTTTCAGAAATTATGCAATTGAAATTCCCATATTTGAGGAATTTGCATGGTTTCTGTGGTGTTGTAAAGTCTACATTGAGTGTAGACTGTTATGCGCTGTCATTGGTCAAGAGTCTTCAGTCACTGTAAACTCTGACTGTAGACTACCAATCACAATGCAAGTATGCAAATCTTCCTTTAGCGAGCTTGAAGACAACAGAGCGGTCAGATCAAAAACGGTGTATATTTATAAACAGTGTATACGTATATTTGTTGAAAAACACTATTGCAAACTTTTATATTGGGTTAAATTAGGTAGCATTACATTTTATTGCTCAACATTTTAAGGTTTGGTTTACAAGTTGTTTCTAAACATGATTTTCAGGTAACAATCTCATTTTGTTGGCTTATAAGCTTAGTCTGCAGTCTACAGTTCACTGTCTTTGGTCGAGAGTCATAGACACAGTTGCCATAGACACTCTGCTTTATCATTCATTACTCGCAGTTATGATCACTTGAAATCATAATGGTCGGATTATGTTCAATCGAAAAATCCAATGTTCTGCTCTGTCTTATAAGGTTATTATTATTATTATTATTATTATTATTATTATTATTATTATTATTATTATTATTATTAATATTGTTATTATTATTATTATAAACCAGGTTGGACCTTGCACACTAGTTTATTTATTTATTTGTTTGTTTGTTACATTTACTACTTTACTATTCAACTGCCTCTTAAGTTGGGTTTCTTTAGGCACCACCATGCTGTACATAATAAATTCACAAATGTTTGGGGGTCAGCAATCCTCATTTTTGGGCACTGGAAAGTCTACAGTACAGGAGGAATTATGATGTCTCTCTTTTTTTTTTTTTTTTTTCTTTTTCTTTTTTTTTTACAAAATGTAAGAGGAACAATACACCATATTTACCATTATAGAAAAAAAATCAGGCTTTTTTTTTTTTTTTTTTTTAGATAACTTCTGGTTGGTGATTATGGATTACTTTTCTATAGCAGCAAGGCCTGCTGTGTCTTATTCCAAATGTGGTTCTTCTGCATGTTGAAGCACCATGTTCTGCTTCTTAGTGTATTTTTTAGCCAACTAAAAGCAGCACAAATGTGCTTAATCTCATCAGTTACTATAGAAGAAGGTTCAGCAGAATACACATGCATCTTGTACAAACACAATAGCATATCAAGGGCGAGCACAAACACAGTCCCCCGCTACCTAAAATTATACAGTGAAGATTCCCACATTTTGGGAATTCGCATGGTTTTTTCATGTGGGAAAGTCTACATTGAGTATAGACAGTTGAGTGTAGTCGAGAGGGACCGAGGAATGACCGCAGACAGTTCCATGATGTCATTAGTCAAGAGTCTAGGTCAGGCATATTGTTCTATTTTATTTGTTATACCACTGTTGCGAATATTGATTTAGATATTTAGTTCAGAATTACATTTTAACGTTCACCATTTACTAGTTTCTGACGCACATTTTCAGTTAACAATCTCATTATGTTTGCTTGAAAAAGCCCTTCGATTCAGCTTTATCAGCTTATTATTATTATTATTATTATTATTAAAAAACAATGTGCTCTTGCATGCTACATTATTTATTTGTTTGTTTTATTTACTACTTTACTATTGAACTGCCTCTTAAGTTGGGTTTCTTTAGGCACCACCATGCTGTACATAATAAATTCACAAATGTTTGGGGTCAGAGGGCTTCATTCCTATCGTAACCTTATATCTTGTCTTAAACTGTCAATTTAAATTTGGTCTTGGCCCTGCTTTTTTTAAGTTGCTGGGCACCATTTAATAAGAAAACAGTCAGCAAGTTCACTATTATCAGGCTGTTGTTGTTTCAAAAGTGCATTTCAGTAGGCTACCTATCTACCAATCCGTGTTGTGAACCCATATGCACCTGAAAATCGCCGGCAGGTCATACTGGTGGCACCAAAAGAGGAGTACAGGGAAAGGAGGATGGTCTTTACGCCTCCACTGAAGTTGCTGAACCAGTTGACTGCCCTGGGCCATGCAGAGAAGCTCCTTGTGGAAGAGAGGATCACCGCAACGGAGCATCAGCAGTGTCTGGGAAAGCTGGTCATGCCATTTGGACAAAATGAAATTGCACCGTTCCACTTGACTCCAATATTCGCAGAGTTGTTGTCAAAAAACACACACCTTCTACAATCACGACCTACGATTTTAATTTCATTTTTAAAAAGTACCATGTAATATTGCTGAATAATTGCCCATATATCAAGAATATTTTCTTACTGAATAATTTAATGCAGTATTCGCTCGTTAAATAATTGAAAAACTTCCCAGATTCAATGAATGGATTTATCGCCTATGTCGGCAAAGTAGCTACACAAAATGCCATCTCGGCAAAGTAGCTACATGGCACTGGTAATTATACAGGCAGATGGTCAACTTAACAAAGAACCATTTTTTTATATTTATGTCAGATACTGATAAGCAATAAGCACTGATGGTGGTTGCTACATTATAAGTATGCAAATGAAGAGGTTCAAGAAGTATATTAATGACAAGGAGCAACTAAGTATTACGAACAGAAAGAATAGACTAGCACAGACCAAAAAAAATGTTCAATTGTCAGTCAAATGTGTTGAGAATATTTATGAGAAATCATAAAATCTAGATAGTTACAATACATTTATTGTTCCTCAACAGTAGGCAAGTACCACCAAGTGTGATCCCTCATCATGGCCAGATGATGATGCTGTACTAGAAGCTTCAACTCAGGATGTGGATGGTGTCGGAACTCAGAGCCCCCTCCGAGTGGACATATCACAGGGTGGAATTTTAGATTGTGTCTATTTCTCTTAGCTTTCCATAATCTTACCCAATGAACTCAACAAACTATAAAAACTTAGCCAAAATAAAGGAGATCTCAGTTAGCAGATAAGAAGAAGGAGGTTTCTTTATTCAGCCATGCAGTCAACAACATGCATTTCTGAAGAGAGCAGCTGGTCTGAAAACTCAGAAAAGTTCCCCTCTACTTATACCCCAGGTGCCCCATGGCGCCTCCTTTTCTCTAATTTAAATATTTCCAGCAATTTCCCATTATATTCAGTGTATGGCTACTTTAATCCCTCCTTCCTTAATTTACATATGTTTTATCATTTCCCATTATTTTCTTATTTGTCCCGATACCGCCCCTAATTTAATACCATCCTCCCGTCAATGAAGTCAATTTTCCTTCTCTCCAGTTCCCCTTAGTTTTAGGCTAAGTCAACAATTTTTAGAAAAAAATAATAAGCGTCACTTCCTCATCGACTTCATTTGACCGCCACCTCCCAAGTTGCGTCCTCAGATCATCCTGACCTCACACGTTGCCCTCCACAACAATGTGTAAGTATCCTGATCTCTTCCTCTATGTCATTCTGACTTTTCTCTACCTGCTTGATCTAAGTTTTATTTTTTTTATTTTTTAAAATAAGCCTTTCCATTATGCTGCCTCATATCCTTCCCTCTTTTCATCGCTGTTGGTTACTGGTATTCCAATGCTATTGTCTCCCCTAGCCGCCTACCACTGTCATGTCACAGAAACCAGCCTACTCCCCACACTGTTTTCCTCTTGCCTTAGTGCATGCTCTCTCTTTTTGATTACATAGTCACGCAATATGCACTGTCTTGCCTGGCCATTCAGCTTACTGGTTTCCTGGAACACCTATCTGAATCCTCTATTCCTGAGTCTCCTCACCTCGCTCACCACATCGTGAGAGATACCATCTGTCTTGATCAGAGCAACCAATTTCATCCCACAACCTGTGATCAGTCTACTCAGACCTTCTACTGGCATTGGACATGCACCACCTCTCAAGGCGTCCAGACTGAGGATGTCCCTGTTGAGATCTCCTCTGATGATTCTTCCTCTGACTCTTCTTCACCTCCTAGTTCCCCTATGTTCTCCTGGATTTGCGCCTTTGCCTTACAATATTCATGATATTCCCCAATCTTCTCCTGTCTATTCGCCTCCAGTTTCTCCCACTGATTACTCTCCAACTTCTCCTCAGGAACCTGAGGTCCCGTCTTCTACAACTGACCCTCTGGTCCCACTGATCCCACTGGATAGGCTGACTGACTGAGCTGTAACTCCTAACGTTCCAATAAATTTCTCTTTTCTATTTCCAGTCTCAGTGCAGTTATTATGCTAGCATGCTACCATTAATAATTATGCATAATTATTATAAAGACTATGATTGTCATAAAGGTTATACCTGATTATTATAGACTTGCATTAATCAAAGCCAACTACTTAATCAATGGCTAAATAATTCTTGATAGATACAGACTACTTTTAGGCAGAATATTGCTAAGTCAGAGCTTAGAGCATTGAGTACATTATTTTTTTTAAGCTACTTTTAAAGCTAGGTATATAATTCAAAGCTGGATATGTTATTTTTATCCAGCAAGTACCACCAAGTGTGATCCCTCATCATGACCAGGTGATGATGCTGAACTAGAAGCTGCAAGTCAGGCTGGGGATGGTAAATGAGTTACAGAGAGAGTTAACAGAAATCAAGCCCTTGTTATATTGTTGTTGATGCCAGACTCCTCTGTAAGTGATATTCACGTTATATGCAAACAGTATAAATTTAAACATTCTGAATGACAAATGTATACATCTGTACAGTTTGATTCAGATAACTATATTAATCCCAATAGGGCCAACAGCTTTTTGACCTTCTCAAAACCAAAGGTGCAAGAACATGTTGTTGGTGTTAAAGGAACAGCCCTCTCCTGGCTCAGGTCTTATCTGACTGACCGTTATCAGTGTGTAGATCTAGATGGTGACTTCTCTATGCATACCAAGGTTATGTTCGGTGTTCCACAAGGTTCTGTTTTAGGCCAACTACTTTTCTCCCTATATATGCTACCCCTTGGTGTAATTATCCGTAAACATGGTATTAGCTTCCACTGTTATGCTGACGACACACAGCTATATGTTTCAGAGAAGTCAGATGAGAGACACCAGCTTATTAAGATAGAAGAATGTGTAAAGGACATTAGACATTGGATGGCCACTAACTTCCTCCTGCTTAACTCGGACAAGACAGAGGTGCTAGGACCACATGCAGCTAGAAGTGAGCTTTCTGATTACAAAGTAACGGTGGATGGTCTTTATGAGCACATCACTCCTATTTTATCCAAACTACATTGGCTCCCGGTCAAATTTTGCATTGATTATAAAATTCTGTTAATGACCTATAAAGCACTAAATGGTCTTGCGCCGCAGTACCTGAGCGATCTTTTAGTCTTTTATGATCCGCCACGCCTACTCCGATCAAAGGGTGCTGGTTACTTGGTAGTACCTCAAGTAGCAAAGGCTACAGCAGGGGGCGGAGCTTTCTCTTTCAAAGCCCCACAGTTATGGAACAGCCTTCCAATTAGTGTTCGGGATTCAGACACAGTCTCAATGTTTAAGTCTAGACTGAAGACACATTTGTTTAGTCGAGCTTTTAATGTATAGTTTTCTTAGGTAAAGGAGCAGATCTGGAAGGTTCATGGTCATAGAGTGTTTGGTGTACTGGGATATTTGGATGCTGTCATCTTACCACCCTCACATGGTCACTCAGGTCACTGACTGTGAAGTGGTTGGACGCTTTATGTCCCAGGAAGCCTTCATGTCTGTGACCTTCTGGCTCTCCCTTTTAGTTATGATGTCATAGCTAGTCTTGCCGGAGTCCCTGCCTGCACTTTACACATAATCTACATTGTCTTAAACATCACAATCAGAATCATACTTAATATCTTTCTCCTTCTTTCTCTGTCTTTCTCTGTTGAGCTATACACCCCACTCCTGAGCTTCCAGTGTTTGCCAGTTTCCGTTGTGACCACTGCCCTACCCCTGGTCAGAGTCTCGCTGCTTGGTGGTGCCCAGTGATGCTGTGGATGGATCTGTGTGGACCAGGAGACTTGGACAGAGCCACTTGGGGACTTTCACACCATCACAGATCTGCCATTTCATCTGTCAGCTTCTGACAGCAAAGAACTAGTGTCTATAATGACCTCAGAAACTACACTGACCTAATAGTTCCTCATGGGCCATTGATTGCTGTTGTAGAAAGGACATTAATTAGTTACAGTTACGTTATTTACTGTTTAGTGTCACCCAAATGAGGATGGGTTCCCTTCTGAGCCTGTTTCCTCTCAAGGTTGCTTCCTCATATCATCCCAGGGAGTTTCTCCTTGCCACCGTCACCACAGGCTTCTCATTAGGGATAAAATAAAATAGTTTAATAATTCTTTGTACAATAATAACAAATGTCTATTTGTATGCATTACATGTGTGTGGCAACCTAAAAACCCAATGGCATCCTACCAGGCGACAATTCCTGAACCAAAAAGGACACAGAGAGTGGACTGTTCACCTCTGTTCAAACCTACAAAGACATCACTGGTCTGTGCAAGAAGCGTCGGTGCTTAAATCGGACTGCATCGTGGTTTTACCTACCTGAACCTCCCGGTTATGTCAGGGGTGCTCTGCCTTTTTTTCAGAGCTGTGTCTTTGTGTGGTGCCCTTTTGGAACGTGGAGGAACTCCCTGAAGTGTCTTAGAGGTGACTATATACTAGAGTTTATAGGTTTTTATCCAAAAAACCATAGAGTTTCAATTGAGTTCATAGGTTTTTATCAGAAAAAAATGTCTTGTATATAGTTATATCAGAATAAATAAGCTTTACAATAGCATCAAACAAAAATAAAGCAGAAACATTTGCTTGACCAGCCACATCAGCAGCAGCACATTGCAAAATTATTCATTTGTTCAATTCTGCAGAACACACACAATCCTTGTTCCCCACACTGTCCATTTGAATGGTGAACTTTTTGCGAGGTAACATTTCCAGTCTGATCTTGCTTTATTACCTTATTATTCCACGTGTAAGGTTGGTTGTGAAACCCTGTTTGTGGATCAGACAGAGTTGTCGTCAATTCTTCCTATTGTGAAGTGATGCAGTGTGAAAGTTCCTGTCACCGATCCATCGTGCTGTGTATACACAACAGTGATCTGATGACTTTGAAAATTGTGCAGTGTGAACTTGGCATAAGAGTAATATTGTAGAGGTGTGTAAATTAGCGAAGGCGATGTCTGATGCTGTAGTATGCTCTGGCCCCATCCCAGAATCAGAAAAAGTTTTATTGCCAGGTACAGCAAAGGGTCAGCAAAGAGCACTTTACAGTAGAAGGAATTTGTCTTGGTGTCAGGTGTGAACATGTACACAGGTATGAAATATCTGAACAAATGTACACAATTTTAGAAAAGAGCTAGAATAAGTTAAATAAATACTGTATAAAGTGACTTGCATGAGAAGTAGTGCAATTTAGAATATAAAAAGTGAAAGTGACTGTCCAAACATATATACAGATGTGAAATATGTACACAATCTAGAATGAAATAAATATTGTGTACAAAAGTGTGAGTTTGAATGAACAGTAGTGCAATTTAGAATGTGGAAATGACTGTCCATATGTTTTTTAGGGGGGTCATCTGGGGGTAAGTGAGGCACTGTTCAGCAGGCTGACTGCAGTGGGGAAGAAACTGTTCTTGTGGCATGAGGTCCTGGTCCTGATGCACAGGAGCCTCTTGCCAGAGGGGAGGGACTGAAAAAGTTTGTTTCCGGGATCAGAGGGGTCGGCTGCGATCTTGGCTGGACATCTCTGGGTCCTGGAGACGTACAGCTCCTGGAGAGATCGGAGACTGCAGCCTAGGGTTAGCTAACCCTAACCCTAACCCTAACCCTGACCCTACTCAGCCGAGTGGATGACACGCTGCAGCTTGGCCTTGTCCCTGGCTGTAGCTGCAGCAAACCAGACCGTGATGGAGGATGTGAGGATAGATTAGATGATGGCAGTGTAGAAGTTCCCTGGCGTCTTCTCAGGGAGAAGAAACTTCTTCAGCTGCCGCAGGAAATACATCCTCTGCTGAGCCTTCTTGGTGAGGGAGCTGATGTTCTGCTCCCACTTGAGCTCCTGGTTGATGGTGGTGCCCAGGAAGCAGAAGGACTCGACAGATGTCACAGGAGAGTCACAAAGGATGACGGGGAAGGGTGGCTGGGACCTTCCTGAAATCCACTATCATTTCCTCTGTCTTGAGAGAGTTGAGCTCCAGGTTGTTCATGCTGCACCATGACACCATTTGGTCCATCTCACTCCTGTAGGCAGACTCATCCCCATCAGAGATGAGGCCGATGTCATCAGCAAACTTCAGGAGATTGACAGACTGGTGACTAGATGTGCAGCCATTGGTATAGAGGGAAAATAGCAGAGGAGAAAGGACACAGCCCTGGGGGGATCCAGTGCTGATGTTCCGGGAGTCAGAGACATGCTTACCCGGGCTCACAAACTGCCATCTCTCTTTCAGGAAGTCTGTGATCCAACTGCAAATGGAGTCAGGCACATTCAGCTGGGATAGCTTGTCTCGAAGTAGGGTTGGGTTTTGGGTTTAGGGTTAGGGTAATAGGATAAAATTAAAAATACATTAAAAAGCCCAGCAACAACTTCATCATGGGGTTGGCCAATGATGGAGAATGGACAGTGGTGCATCATGGGAAACGTGGTCGTGCCCACATGCACAACACGGTAAAACGACCACACAATTTTCATCCCAGGCAGGACAGCTGGCCTGTTTGAGACCAGGGAATGGGAACAGGTTGGGGGAAAACCGTGCTTTTCCTGTGCCCTGTTCAGGTGGGCGGCAGGTTCGTTTCCTTTTCCCTAACCATAACCCTAAGTGTCACGACCCAAATCGTTCATGTAGAAATGGTTTAGGAGCACGTTTCAGACCATTTGGAGTAGTCTGGTATATGTTCTGTGGTTAATTTTTTTGAAAGTTGTACTCGTAGTAAAGTTTGTATAGTAGAACACAGACAAATTGAATTGTGTGTCCTGTCCGGGATAAAGGCTGTGTAGCTGTTTTATAGCGTTGTGCATGTGGGCATGACCACGTTTCCCATGATGGACCACTGTCCACTCTCCATCATCAACAAATCCCATGATGGACTTACGGTTAGGGCAAGGAGTTAATTAAACAGGTGAGTGGCAATGGAAAGTTTTTAGTGTTGTGCATATGACTTACATTTATGCATTATCTCACACAGAATTGCATCATAAGCTAAACTCATGTAGAAGTTATGTAATATTTAATTAAGAGGTATTGTAGAAATGTTGGATTTTATACTGAAATACTGGGTCACACCCAACAACTCACTATGAAACTTAGGGTTAGGGTTAGGGTTGGGGTTAGCGTTAGGGTTGGGGATAGGATTCGGGTTAGGGATTAGGGTTAGGGTTAGGAACTAGGGTTAGGGTTGGGGTTAGGGTTAGGGTTAGGAATTAGGGTTAGGGGTCAGGGGTTAGGGGTTAGGGTTAGGGTTAAGGGTTAGGGTTAGGGCAGGGTTAGGGTTAGGGTCAGGGTCAGGGTCAGGGTCAGGGTCAGGGTTAGGGTTAGGGTTCCTGTCACCGATCCATCGTGCTGTGTATACACAACAGTGATCTGATGACTTTGAAAATTGTGCAGTGTGAACTTGGCATAAGAGTAATATTGTAGAGGTGTGTAAATTAGCGAAGGCGATGTCTGATGCTGTAGTATGCTCTGGCCCCATCCCAGAATCAGAAAAAGTTTTATTGCCAGGTACAGCAAAGGGTCAGCAAAGAGCACGAAGAAGGAATTTGTCTTGGTGTCAGGTGTGAACATGTACACAGGTATGAAATATCTGAACAAATGTACACAATTTTAGAAAAGAGCTAGAATAAGTTAAATAAATACTGTATAAAGTGACTTGCATGAGAAGTAGTGCAATTTAGAATATAAAAAGTGAAAGTGACTGTCCAAACATATATACAGATGTGAAATATGTACACAATCTAGAATGAAATAAATATTGTGTACAAAAGTGTGAGTTTGAATGAACAGTAGTGCAATTTAGAATGTGGAAATGACTGTCCATATGTTTTTTAGGGGGGTCATCTGGGGGTAAGTGAGGCACTGTTCAGCAGGCTGACTGCAGTGGGGAAGAAACTGTTCTTGTGGCGTGAGGTCCTGGTCCTGATGCACAGGAGCCTCTTGCCAGAGGGGAGGGACTGAAAAAGTTTGTTTCCGGGATCAGAGGGGTCGGCTGCGATCTTGGCTGGACATCTCTGGGTCCTGGAGACGTACAGCTCCTGGAGAGATCGGAGACTGCAGCCTAGGGTTAGCTAACCCTAACCCTAACCCTAACCCTAACCCTACTCAGCCGAGTGGATGACACGCTGCAGCTTGGCCTTGTCCCTGGCTGTAGCTGCAGCAAACCAGACCGTGATGGAGGATGTGAGGATAGATTAGATGATGGCAGTGTAGAAGTTCCCTGGCGTCTTCTCAGGGAGAAGAAACTTCTTCAGCTGCCGCAGGAAATACATCCTCTGCTGAGCCTTCTTGGTGAGGGAGCTGATGTTCTGCTCCCACTTGAGCTCCTGGTTGATGGTGGTGCCCAGGAAGCAGAAGGACTCGACAGATGTCACAGGAGAGTCACAAAGGATGACGGGGAAGGGTGGCTGGGACCTTCCTGAAATCCACTATCATTTCCTCTGTCTTGAGAGAGTTGAGCTCCAGGTTGTTCATGCTGCACCATGACACCATTTGGTCCATCTCACTCCTGTAGGCAGACTCATCCCCATCAGAGATGAGGCCGATGTCATCAGCAAACTTCAGGAGATTGACAGACTGGTGACTAGATGTGCAGCCATTGGTATAGAGGGAAAATAGCAGAGGAGAAAGGACACAGCCCTGGGGGGATCCAGTGCTGATGTTCCGGGAGTCAGAGACATGCTTACCCGGGCTCACAAACTGCCATCTCTCTTTCAGGAAGTCTGTGATCCAACTGCAAATGGAGTCAGGCACATTCAGCTGGGATAGCTTGTCTCGAAGTAGGGTTGGGTTTTGGGTTTAGGGTTAGGGTAATAGGATAAAATTAAAAATACATTAAAAAGCCCAGCAACAACTTCATCATGGGGTTGGCCAATGATGGAGAATGGACAGTGGTGCATCATGGGAAACGTGGTCGTGCCCACATGCACAACACGGTAAAACGACCACACAATTTTCATCCCAGGCAGGACAGCTGGCCTGTTTGAGACCAGGGAATGGGAACAGGTTGGGGGAAAACCGTGCTTTTCCTGTGCCCTGTTCAGGTGGGCGGCAGGTTCGTTTCCTTTTCCCTAACCATAACCCTAAGTGTCACGACCCAAATCGTTCATGTAGAAATGGTTTAGGAGCACGTTTCAGACCATTTGGAGTAGTCTGGTATATGTTCTGTGGTTAAATTTTTGAAAGTTGTACTCGTAGTAAAGTTTGTATAGTAGAACACAGACAAATTGAATTGTGTGTCCTGTCCGGGATAAAGGCTGTGTAGCTGTTTTATAGCGTTGTGCATGTGGGCATGACCACGTTTCCCATGATGGACCACTGTCCACTCTCCATCATCAACAAATCCCATGATGGACTTACGGTTAGGGCAAGGAGTTAATTAAACAGGTGAGTGGCAATGGAAAGTTTTTAGTGTTGTGCATATGACTTACATTTATGCATTATCTCACACAGAATTGCATCATAAGCTAAACTCATGTAGAAGTTATGTAATATTTAATTAAGAGGTATTGTAGAAATGTTGGATTTTATACTGAAATACTGGGTCACACCCAACAACTCACTTTGAAACTTAGGTTAGGTTAGGTTAGGGTTAGGTTGTGCCAGGCTAGGGGCTTAGGTTAGGCCAGGCCAGGCCAGGTTAGGCCAGGCCAGGCCAGTGGCCAAGGGCCAGGCTGGGCGGCCAGGCCAGGCCAGGCCAGGCCAGGCCAGGCCAGGCCAGGCAGCAGGCAGGCCAGGCTGTGCTGTGCCAGGCCAGGCCAGGCCAGGCCAGGCCAGGCCAGGCCAGGCCAGGCCAGGCCAGGCCAGTGCCAGGCCAGGCCAGGCCAGGCCAGGCCAGGCCAGGCCAGGCCAGGCCAGGCCAGGCCAGGCCAGGCCAGGCCAGGCCAGGCCAGGCCAGGCCAGGCCAGGCCAGGCCAGGCCAGGCCAGGCCAGGCCAGGCCAGGCCAGGCCAGCCAGGCTGTGCCAGGCCAGGCCAGGCCAGGCCAGGCCAGGCCAGGCCAGGCCAGGCCAGGCTGTGCTGTGCCAGGCCAGGCCAGGCCAGGCCAGGCCAGGCTGTGCAGGCCAGGCCAGGCCAGGCCAGGCCAGGCCAGGCCAGGCCAGGCCAGGCCAGGCCAGGCCAGGCTGTGCTGTGCTGTGCCAGGCCAGGCCAGGCCAGGCCAGGCTGTGCCAGGCCAGGCCAGGCCAGGCCAGGCCAGGCCAGGCCAGGCCAGGCCAGGCCAGGCCAGGCCAGGCCAGGCCAGGCCAGGCCAGGCCAGGCCAGGCCAGGCCAGGCCAGGCCAGGCCAGGCCAGGCCAGGCCAGGCCAGGCCAGGCCAGGCCAGGCCAGGCCAGGCCAGGCCAGGCCAGGCCAGGCCAGGCCAGGCCAGGCCAGGCCAGGCCAGGCCAGGCCAGGCCAGGCCAGGCCAGGCCAGGCCAGGCCAGGCCAGGCCAGGCCAGGCCAGGCCAGGCCAGGCCAGGCCAGGCCAGGCCAGGCCAGGCCAGGCCAGGCCAGGCCAGGCCAGGCCAGGCCAGGCCAGGCCAGGCCAGGCCAGGCCAGGCCAGGCCAGGCCAGGCCAGGCCAGGCCAGGCCAGGCCAGGCCAGGCAGCCAGGCCAGGCCAGGCCAGGCCAGGCCAGGCCAGGCCAGGCCAGGCCAGGCCAGGCCAGGCCAGGCCAGGCCAGGCTAGGCCAGGCCAGGCCAGGCCAGGCCAGGCCAGGCCAGGCCAGGCCAGGCCAGGCTAGGCCAGGCCAGGCCAGGCCAGGCCAGGCCAGGCTAGGCCAGGCCAGGCTGTGCCAGGCTAGGCCAGGCTAGGCCAGGCTGTGCATAGGCCAGGCTAGGCTAGGCTAGGCAGGCCAGGCCAGGCCAGGCCAGGCCAGGCCAGGCCAGGCCAGGCCAGGCCAGGCCAGGCCAGGCCAGGCCAGGCCAGGCCAGGCCAGGCCAGGCCAGGCCAGGCCAGGCCAGGCTGTGCCAGGCCAGGCCAGGCCAGGCCAGGCCAGGCCAGGCCAGGCCAGGCCAGGCCAGGCCAGGCCAGGCCAGGCCAGGCCAGGCCAGGCCAGGCCAGGCCAGGCCAGGCCAGGCCAGGCCAGGCCAGGCCAGGCCAGGCCAGGCCAGGCCAGGCCAGGCCAGGCCAGGCCAGGCCAGGCCAGGCCAGGCCAGGCCAGGCCAGCTGTGCCAGGCCAGGCCAGGCCAGGCCAGGCCAGGCCAGGCCAGGCCAGGCCAGGCCAGGCCAGGCCAGGCCAGGCCAGGCCAGGCCAGGCCAGGCCAGGCCAGGCCAGGCCAGGCCAGGCCAGGCCAGGCCAGGCCAGGCCAGGCCAGGCCAGGCCAGGCCAGGCCAGGCCAGGGCCAGGCCAGGCCAGGCCAGGCCAGGCCAGGCCAGGCCAGGCCAGGCCAGGCCAGGCCAGCTCAGGCAGGCCAGGCCAGGCTAGGCCAGGCCAGGGCCAGGCCAGGCTAGGCTAGGCCAGGCTAGCCAGGCCAGGCCAGGCCAGGCCAGGCCAGGCCAGGCCAGGCTAGGCCAGGCTGTGCCAGGCCAGGCTGTGCCAGGCTAGGCCAGGCCAGGCTGTGCTGTGCTAGGCCAGGCTGTGCCAGGCCAGGCCAGGCCAGGCCAGGCCAGTGCTGTGCTGTGGCCAGGCCAGGCCAGGCTGTGCCAGGCCAGGCCAGGCCAGGCCAGGCCAGGCCAGGCCAGGCTGTGCTGTGCCAGGCCAGGCCAGGCCAGGCCAGGCCAGGCCAGGCCAGGCCAGGCCAGGCCAGGCCAGGCCAGGCCAGGCCAGGCCAGGCCAGGCCAGGCCAGGCCAGGCCAGGCCAGGCCAGGCCAGGCCAGGCCAGGCCAGGCCAGGCCAGGCCAGGCCAGGCCAGGCCAGGCCAGGCAGCTGTGCCAGGCCAGGCCAGGCCAGGCCAGGCCAGGCCAGGCCAGGCCAGGCCAGGCCAGGCCAGGCCAGGCCAGGCCAGGCCAGGCCAGGCCAGGCTGTGCCAGGCCAGGCCAGGCCAGGCCAGGCCAGGCCAGGCCAGGCCAGGCCAGGCCAGGCCAGGCCAGGCCAGGCCAGGCCAGGCCAGGCCAGGCCAGGCCAGGCCAGGCCAGGCCAGGCCAGGCCAGGCCAGGCCAGGCCAGGCCAGGCCAGGCCAGGCCAGGCCAGGCCAGGCCAGGCCAGGCCAGGCCAGGCCAGGCCAGGCCAGGCCAGGCCAGGCTAGGCCAGGCCAGGCCAGGCCAGGCCAGGCCAGGCCAGGCCAGGCCAGGCCAGGCCAGGCCAGGCCAGGCCAGGCCAGGCCAGGCCAGGCCAGGCCAGGCTAGGCCAGGCCAGGCCAGGCCAGGCCAGGCCAGGCCAGGCTAGGCCAGGCCAGGCTAGGCCAGGCTGTGCTAGGCCAGGCCAGGCTGTGCTGTGCTGTGCTGTGCTGTGCTGTGCTGTGCTGTGCTGTGCTGCTGTGCCAGGCCAGGCTGTGCTGTGCTGTGCTGTGCTGTGCTGTGCTGTGCTGTGCTGTGCTGTGCCAGTGCTGTGCTGTGCTGTGCCAGGCCAGGCTGTGCCAGGCTGTGCTGTGCTGTGCCAGTGCTGTGCTGTGCTGTGCTGTGCTGTGCCAGGCCAGGCCAGGCTGTGCCAGGCCAGCCAGCCAGGCTGTGCCAGGCTGTGCTGTGCCAGGCCAGTGCTGTGCTGTGCTGTGCCAGGCTGTGCCAGGCCAGGCCAGCCAGGCTGTGCCAGGCTGTGCTGTGCTGTGCCAGGCCAGGCCAGGCCAGGCCAGGCCAGGCCAGGCCAGGCCAGGCCAGGCCAGGCCAGGCCAGGCCAGGCCAGGCCAGGCCAGGCCAGGCCAGGCCAGGCCAGGCCAGGCCAGGCCAGGCCAGGCCAGGCCAGGCCAGGCCAGGCCAGGCCAGGCCAGGCCAGGCCAGGCCAGGCCAGGCCAGGCCAGGCCAGGCCAGGCTGGCCAGGCCAGGCCAGGCCAGGCCAGGCTGTGCCAGGCCAGGCCAGGCCAGGCCAGGCCAGGCCAGGCCAGGCCAGGCCAGGCCAGGCCAGGCCAGGCCAGGCCAGGCCAGGCCAGGCCAGGCCAGGCCAGGCCAGGCCAGGCCAGGCCAGGCCAGGCCAGGCCAGGCCAGGCCAGGGCCAGGCCAGGCCAGGCCAGGCCAGGCCAGGCCAGGCCAGGCTAGGCCAGGCCAGGCCAGGCCAGGCCAGGGCCAGGCCAGGCTAGGCCAGGCTAGGCCAGGCCAGGCCAGGCTAGGCCAGGCCAGGCTAGGCCAGGCCTGTGCCAGGCTAGGCCAGGCTGTGCTGTGCCAGGCTGTGCTGTGCTGTGCTGTGCTGTGCTGTGCTGTGCTGTGCCAGGCCAGGCCAGGCCAGGCCAGGCCAGGCTGTGCTGTGCTGTGCCAGGCCAGGCTGTGCTGTGCCAGGCCAGGCCAGGCTGTGCTGCAGGCCAGGCCAGGCCAGGCCTGTGCTGTGCCAGGCCAGGCTGTGCTGTG
>NC_080718.1:0-140000 GCF_019097595.1 Hemibagrus wyckioides
ACATAAACTACCTTAAACTTTTTAAACTGTGACTTTTTAGCTTTTAAATATTATTTGAGCATGTCTTGCAATAGTTTAAGCACACAATTAGTAGCTTAGATTTCATATTTTAACTGTGACTTTAGTTTGTATATATTATTTGAGAATGTATTAAATAGTTTAAGCATGTATAGCTTTTATATTTGTAACGGAGTGTAGTGCTACGCATCAGATGTAAACCTCATCTTAATAAGTTTACTTGCCAGTGAAAGCTTTCAATGCTTGTGGTACATTGTTAGTGCACCCGCCTCTACATGCGCGAGACCCGCTCAGAGTTGTCTTTATATATTATTTCAGAAGTTCTTCGCAATAGTTTAAGCAACATATCTCAT
Source organism: Hemibagrus wyckioides (assembly GCF_019097595.1). NCBI lineage: Eukaryota > Metazoa > Chordata > Actinopteri > Siluriformes > Bagridae > Hemibagrus > Hemibagrus wyckioides. The sequence continues at coordinate 372 of NC_080718.1, forward strand.
ATATATATATATATATTAGTTCCAACGCTAAAATGTTGCTCATGCAGCAGTTTTAAGTGTGTTATTATTTGGTAATTATGTGGTAGAGCACCCACTTCCCATGCTGGAGACCTGGGTTCGAGACCCGCTTCAGAGCTGTAGCATATTATTTCAGGAATTTCTTGCAATAGTTTAAGCATCATATCGCTTAAATGGTAATAGCCAACAATAGCTTTTCTGACGGACTTCAGACCGCTACTGTGTGTGTGTGTGTCGTCAGCTAGAGTGAGTGAAGAGGTTTCGGTTTCAGACGGGACATGTAAGCATGGTCAGCCAGCCAATCAAAGCTCCCTGGGAAATCGGGGAGTCTTTCTCGCCAATCACATCGCCCGGTTAAGATCCGCTACATGTTTCTTCCCCAATCCCGGCGCTTGAAAGATGGACAGACAATGATAGCTTCACGCCCAACCGAGCCAATCGAATCTCTCGCGAATTTGATCATTCTCCGCTAATCGCAATGCTCGTCACGCGATGGGCCCGCCTATGAAACGGATGAATCCGCCAATCAAATCAGCACTACAGAGTGACATGTCATCTCCAGTTACGTGGTTTTCACCTGCAGTGTGTGTTTTCGTATATCGCGTATTTACCTGTTTATTTTAATAACTTTTGGGAGTATTATAACTATAAAGCTGTGATTAACCTCTTTAATTTTTAGGAGGATTTGGAACATTATACCACCCGTGGTAAGAGCTGTTTTTGTTTACAAATCCATGCCTCGATGTGTATCATGTATTGATATGCGTTATAAGTATACAAAAAATTATTCATCATAAAAATTGGTATTATTCATCATAGTGTACTGGTATTATTCATCATAGTTGTACTGGTATTATTCATCATAGTACTGGTATTATTCATCATAGTGTATTATTATTATTATAGTGTGTATTATTATGTACAATTTATAATATAAGAGGGCTGGGAAATTGTAATGGAATTGCATGTTGTTCGTTTTTATTTATTTAATTATGAGGTTATTCAATTCAACATGCTTTGAATTCCACTTTCACAGATTTTCAACTACCAAAGCCTCAAAAATCAAAAGGCCATGGCAGCTTCTTTCAGTACACAGGTGTGTTGTCCCTCTGCAGCTGGGACAGACCTGCTCCTCACCAGAGGGTATGTAATAGAAAGACCAAAGCCATACCGTGTAATCTTTAGGTTTTGTGCCAAATCCGACAGTGCTTTTTTTAATGTTACAGATAAGTAAATGTCCAGTGCAGGCCTGTGGGACACATGAGCTTTTTTTTTCAGATTCTCCCACTGGGTTATTGAGGAGATTTTGGTAGGTACACATCTCAGTATATTACATCTGAAATATCTCACCTAAACTCTTTACCCACTGCCAAATTTTACTGCCATATATGTAGACTGTTAATGTATATTTTCTTCATCATAGTTTACGCATACTAGGCGCCAAACTGGTGCAGTTTCCCACGAGCCTGCAGCACTTTTATCAAGCATGGTCCCCACACCGAACCCAGATTCGGACCCTGGACATGGACCCTGGAGCCTCAGCAACCAGCACTCCCCCAGCCCAGCCAGCTAGCTCCACCCTACCTGATATCCATCAACCAAGCCGTGGTTCCTCCAACAGCATTTCAACCACCTGTGCTACGCCAATCTACGCAAGGCATCACGTTAGAGGTGAAGGCCGAAGCACTTGCAGAAAGTGTGGTCGCTCTAGGACATCAGCAACTGGACATAGCCAAGCACAAGGCCAGAATTCCCTTATTTGTCCAGGATGAGGAGAGATGATGACAAGAACAAACAGGTTGCTCTAAAAAATAAAGAAAAGATAGATAGTGTTGCATATAGCACTTCTGTATTCTTACAAAAGTTACACACATTTTATATTTAAATATTTGATGCTTGTAAATAGTATTTTTTCTGTTTTGTTTGTAGTTTAATATATTATATTTTATACTGTGTCTACTTGTATTTATTATTAGGGTACATGTATTAAATAATGTAATATTTAAATTGTATTTGCACATTATTCAACTGCTGCTATACGTAAATTTGTATTGTCTCTTTGTACCGTCTTTGTCTTTGCACTGTTTGCACTCATGTTGTACATCGATGTTCTTGGTGAGAGCTTAGACAGCTTACTTCTTCCAGGGCTCCTTAGCTCTGTGTTTTGTAATTATGTTATGTTGCTTATGTAGCACCAGGGTCCTGGGAGAAACATGGTCTCTACTTCACTGTGTACTGCATCAGCTGAGTAGGTCGTGTAAAAAGGACAATAAAAGATTTCTTGACCTGACTTGAATGTATTCTTTGTTTTAATATTAAGTGTTTATTTAGGTGTGTGTTTTCCAACATATATATTTAATAATATAAATATTGGTAGGTTTTTTGTTTTAATTAAAAAATTACAAAAATGAGGTGCATATAACCACACGTAGCACTCTGTCTCTTCCTTGCTTTCCTTTCTTTTTCTTCTCTTTTCTCTCTCTTCTTTCCTTCCCTCCTTCCCCATTTTTCTTTCTCTTTCTTCCCAACTCAAGCAGACTATTGAACTTTAGGCGCAGCTAGTAGAAGCGGTGTGACTGTAGGTGCTTACAAATGAACATCCTTAGGTTGCCAGCTTTCAAATCCTGCTCAAGGATGGCATGCTTACCAGCTCTTCAGAAAGCACACGCGCCGTTTGTGTGCTAAAGCCGCTAGCTCTGGCCGGGGCACACAAAAAGAGCTTGCTTCTCCTGACCGGGGAATACCCACCCCAATGCTGCCCCAGCGAAAGCTCGCCGAATCCCCAGCCATTAGATCACCCAGGAGACCGCAGACAGGTTTGTGGGCCGATTTCGTGGGCTGGGTGCAGCACCCAGGACAATACCTCTAGCGGCGATTTCTATGGCAATTCCAGGATGAGTTACACCTCGGAGGAAACAGCAAAGCTTAAACAAATTACGCTTTTTAAGATCAAACAGAATGTCTGCACAGACTGTCTCAAAAAGACTTAAAAGAGGTCCCACTCTCAGCTGCAGGGTCACCAGTTTGTAGTCTGTCCAGGAGTCCCCGTCGCAAGTGTAATAATTTGGTAAGCCTCTCTCCTGGTTTCCTCTCACCACCAAAAGACACGCCCAGTAGGTGGATCGGGCTGAAACAAATTGCTGGTTGTGGGCATGAGCTAGCAAGGCGTGCGTGAGATGTGTTTGCACAGTGCCCTGTGATGAGCTACGAGCCATGGCGCAGGGTGTACTGCCCACCCGATCAGGTTCTAGGACAAGCAACAGGTATTCCTGTCCTATGGAAAAGCTTTTGACGTGCAGCGATGCACACACAAATGTTCCTCACATCTGGACCCGTTTTGGCCCATGTCGCTTTTGAGGGTGCCTGCAGGACAGAGTGAAACCCCAAGCATTAGGTCCTCTCTGTATTTATTTAGTTTTAAACAATCCATCATGCGAAGGCTAATGCCAGAAACTTGAGATTGCAAACGGGATTTGTGTGCTGTCGGTGAAGAAGGGTCCAACATCGACAAGCACGCTTATAGGCCCCAGTAAATCTGGCCTAGCGCTCTGAAACCGCTGCGCCACGTGGCTCAGAACAGACAAAATCGCCAGGGGTCCCGCTTGCCAGGTCGCCGCCAAAGGCGCTCTGAGCCCTCCCTTCGATAGCTCAGCTGGTAGAGCTGAGGACTGTAGGTGCTTACAAATGGACATCCTTAGGTCGCTGGTTCAAACCGCCTCGAAGGACGGCTTTTAACATAGCCTTCTGGAAACGCTCGTTTCAGTGCATCGGCTTCTATGTCAAGCTAGCTCTACCGGCGCTAGTGGAGCTCAAGCTTCCTGACCGGGAATCGTAACCTCGTCAGCGGCGGTGAGAGCGCTAATCCTAGCCACTAGACCAATTAGGAGACTTGGACAGGACCTCAGGGCCTCAGGCGGTTGGGCCGTGAGCACCCAGGGGATTGGGCCTCTAGTGCCGATTTACGTTTACCTGGATGAGTTACACCTGAGGAAACAGCAGTTTTCAAATTCACTTTAAGATCAACAGAATGTTCTGCACAGACTGTTCCAAAAGACTTAAAAGAGGTCCCACCTCTCAGCTGCAGGGTCACAAGTTTGTAGTCTGTCCGAGTCCCCGTGTGTGTACACCTGGCAAGCCCCTCCGGCTCCTCGCCTCACCTCCAAACCACATGCCAGTAGGTGGATCATTGTCAAATTGCTATTAGGTAAGAGCGAAAGCGTGAATGTGTTTGCACAGTGATGAGCTGGCGAGCCACACGGGTGTGTACTGCTCAATCGACCAGCCCTAGACAAGAACAGGTATTTCTGTCCTATGGAAAGGTTTCTGACATGCATGGCTATGCACACAAACGTCGCAGATTCTGAAGGTTTTGGGCCCATCGCTTTTGAGGCGCCTGGTGGACAAAGCGTGAAACCCTGTGCATAGATAGATAGATAGATGGGATAGATAGATAGATATTAGATAGATAGATAGATAGATAGATAGATAGATAGATAGAGGGTAGATAGATAGATAGATAGATTCAACTTCATTGTCATTACATAGTGTAGGTACATAGCAATGAAATGCTGTTTAGCATCTACCAGAAGTGCAAATATTAGTAGAAATTCCATTGTCTTGAACAGAGTGCAGATAAATATGTAAATATGTACATCGATAAATAAGGCTATGTCAGAGTGTGCATAGAGAAGTATGTGCAAGTAATATTTACTGGTAGATAAAGTGACAGGTGTAATTATAATTGTGCTAAAAATGTGTGCATTATGTAAAATGTATGTACAACAGTAACAGATAATATACATATATTATATAGTATGTATAAATATAGTATATGTAAATGTATATAAATAGATAGACAAATAGATAATACTAGGTGTAATCTATGAAATGGACAATATGTACAATAATTATATTACACACTGAGAAAAATTATATTATAACAGAATGTACAAACAGAATGTTTAACAGTGAAAAATATGCATTAACAGGAATGTACAGAGTGGAGTGGCAACCAAAGTGGTAAGTGTAGAAAGATATGAGTGTCCTAGCGGTGTAGTGTAGAGTCTAGTAGATTTATGGCTGAAGGAAAAAACTGGTCTCTAAACCTACTGGTTCTGGTGAGGATGGACCTGTATCTCCTCCTGGATGGAAGGTTGGAACAGTTTGTGACTCTGGGTGGGAGGGAGTCTTTGATTATTTTGTGTGTGTCTGCGCAGACATCTACTGTGGAAAGCAGAATCTGTGGCAGGTAGTTGCGTGCCGATGATCGTGCGGCAGTTTTCTACAACCTCTTTGCAGAGATTTCTTTTCACACATCGTGGAGCTGCCATGCTACACTGTGATGCAGCCTGTCAAGATGCTCTCACATGCGAGGGTAAAAGTTGGTCAGGATCTTGGGGATAGGTGAACTTTCTTCGGTCTCCTTAGCAAGCAAAGACCCTACAGTGCCTTCCAAACAGAGTTGAGGTGTTCAGATGCCAGGACAGATCTCTTCAGAGATGTGGGACACCCAGGAACTTAAAGCTGGAGACACGCTCTACTTCAGACCCATTGATGTAAATAGGGAGCGTCTCATGCTGTTAGATATCCGGGAGGTCTGGAGAAAGTGCAGAGCCACTCCATTTGGAGGTACCCCAGCCTCCAGCAGTTGGTGTTCCTAATGATGCGACCTCGATGTATTGTAGGATTGTTCGCCCATGATGAAGAAATTAGGCCTGTATTGTTCAAGTGTAGGGGCACAATGACTGGATTAATGATGTTATTCAGGTAGTATTGGCTTGTCACTGGTACCATTCACAAGATGTAGGGAGGCCCTGTATTGAGTAGACACACTCTGCCCAGACTGCAACACCACCACAGCAGTAATGATGCATAGCGCTCTCCTTGGACGCCTCCAACATCGCGTAAGTGTCATCATTTCTGCTCAACGTGAATTGACTTCTTCATCAGAGAACAGCACTGGAGGTCCACTGGTCCCTTTGTCCAGCGTAAATGCTCCCTGGCCCGATGTCCTCCTGTGCCTGGTGGTGTGGTCAGAGTACCCTTGCAGGTCAGTCTAGCATGCAGACTGCATTGATGTAAACGGTTCTCAAATGTATCTCTGACATGACACTTGTGGTGCCTCTACCTCCCTTAAATGTGCTCTGGAGTTGAGTGGCATTCATCATCCGGTTCCGCAGGCACTGTTCACAATGAAGCGGTCATCAACGTGGGATGTGACAACAAAGGACGCCCACTTATGCCTTCTGTGATTCTTCCAGTCTCTCTGTATCTCTGTTGCAACCTGCTGATGACACTCTGTGACACTCTAAGCTCAGTGGCCACTTCCCTCTGAGAACATCCTGTTTGAAGCTCTCGCAATGGCGCAGGTACTGTTGGTCAATTGTTAGGTGTGGTCTTGGTCTCATGATGTCAAAATGTAAACAGCATGATGAAGAGGACTGTTTAAATACCACCCTAATTGAACCAGAAAATGTATTGGTCAATCTCATGTATCAAACACTCAGTTGTGAATTTTATTAAGCACCTTGTTATAAAACAGCAAAGTTATGCAAAGCAGTACTGAAACACTGAACAGTTGGACATGTGCATTCAAAAGTGTAGAGAAGGTCAAATTAAGTCTCACCTGTAAAGGTTGAGTAGTGCATTTTAGGTGCATCCTGAAATTTCTGCCCTAAAGCCGAATATCCTTAATTTTTTTTTGGAAATTTATATTATTAAATCTATATTTAATAATATAAACTATTGATAGTTTTTTTGTTATAGATTTCTATACTTTTGTTAGTATTTTATAATAATTCTTATCACTTTTATGTATATTGTTATGGTGTGTGTCTTGGGCTGTATTATTCTTATCTTTGAAAAAAGACAATATTTCTAACAGTAGTAGGTCGCATTGAGAAGCTTCATATTTTGCAGATAATTAAATAGAATCGAAGTCAACTAACTACACAGGACTTAGAACTTGACTCATTTTTGATGAGCAGGACTGTTTCTGTAGACTAACAGTTGCCATTATCAAAACAGAATGCAATATTTAACTTGTCTGAGGTGGGATTCGAGCCGGTCGCAGTGGATGGGAGGGGACTCTTGAATTTTTTACTGATTTGTTTGTAAAAAGCACATTTTTAAATAAAAATTTACAAAACAGGCGTATATAAATCACTACGTGGCATTCTGTCTCTCTTTTGTTTTCTTCCTCTTTCTTTTCTTCTCTTTTTTCTCTTTTTCTCTCTCTTTCCCCTTCTTCCCCATTTTTTCCTTTATTCTCCACCCGAAACAGACTATTGTTCCCTCAGCCTCAAGCTTTACTAATTGCTACAATTAGTCTGTTTCTTCTCACAAATTAACTAGCTAACTAACTCACTAAGGTTTAAGCATTAGAAAGAAAGGAGAGGAAAACTATACAAGGTCTCTCTCTCTCTCTCTCTCTCGCGCTCTCTTCTCTCTACCTATCTACTAATTAATAAACTTGGCCATTTTAATGTTGTAGATTTTCAACAGAAAATATTAATTGTAATTGAACTTACATAGAAACTCATATTTTATTGCAGAAACTGTGGATTTGCAGGAGAATCACTCAGATACTCCCCCAGTCCTCCAGGTAGGAAAGTCAGTAAAAATATTTCAACTACATTTGAAACGTGTAGGCTAAGCTTTTTGTCTAAGCTGGTGTGTGTGTGTGTGTGTGTGTGTGCGTTACTGTTGTTGAGCCAATCCCGTCACGCTGCTGCCCACAGAAACTCACCCCACACATCTTCAGCCATGTTGTTCTGGTAACCAAACCTTATCATTTATTTCATTAAATCTGATTTCGGTTTTACAAGTGACAGAATGTTTTGGAAAAGTGTTAGTGAAACTGCTATGATAAAAGCACTAATTTGATCTTCATGTGTCTTCACTTTTTCACAGCCCTCAGTGCTGGTGAGCTGAACAGCACCTGTTGTAATGTTGCAACTACAACACTGCAGAGACTCCTTCCATCTCCTCAGTCTTTGTAGTATTGTACAGTGCTGTAGCTGAGACATAAAAACACACACACATCCTTCTTTACAAAGTTCTAATGTTTAGTTTTGTTTCTTTATTTCTAGCAAGTGGACCTTTAGGAGAGACATCCTCAGGTTTATAAGGAGTCCAGAGAGTCGCTCTGCTGGCATGAAACTGCACACTGCTGGACGCCGCCGAGGTAAATTCACAGTATTTCTTACTCCTCATGAAGAGGTTCTCACTTTAACGACATGGTAAAGAGAACTTAAATGAAAATGCGTTGTAGATTCTTGAGTTTCATCTAATTGTCGTTTGTACCACATGGGATTCTCTTTACCATAACAACTGTGAGTGACGGTTTCCCCTGGCATTCAGGGTAAGGGTTCAGGTATAAGGGGCAGTTACTAATTGTGTTTGTGTGTTTTAAGGTCATTGAGCCAAACCTTCAGCTGCTGCCAAAAGAACATGACCAGGAATCTTCACCCATCCTTTCTGGTAACCAAACCTTTCATTTATTTACTAAAGCTGATCACTGGATTTGGCATAGGGTTGTTTTGATTGTAAAAGAAAGAAAGGAGAGAATGTTACTTGTGTTATTATAAAATCGCTGTGATAGGGAAGCAGTTATGTTCATCATGCTCTTCATTTCTCACAGAGGCTCGATGCTGGTGAGCTGGATCAGCGCCTGGCACAAATATCCAGTTCCTCTCTGCACGCACCTTTACCTTCCTGTCTGGGGTATCTCCTACAGTGCTACAGCTGAGATACAAGCACACACATCCTTCTTTACAAGTTCTAATGTTTAGTTTGGCTCTATTTCTAGGCAGTGGACGTTATGACATACTTCCTCGGGATGATATAGGGTCCTGAGAGTCGTTTTGCTGGTTTAAAACCACCAAGACGCGCTTACTTCGACCAGCTGGTAATCACCATCTTTGTTACTCTTGATGAAGAGAATTGAGTATTAATGATTATTAGATGAACACTTTGTGGTGAAGTAGATCTTGAGTTTCAGCTTTCAATTGTCATTTGCAGGGATTCCCTTATTGAACCACCATCGAGACCAGTTCATCAGCTATAGGCAGGTGAGGATTATCTTTTGTGGCAAGATCACAAAACTTTTGTTAGTTGCAGTGACTAATTGTGTTCACTTCAAATTGTTCTCTTTAAGGCTTTGAATATGGGAAGGTTACAGAGCTCATTTCAATTTCTATGAAGTCTGTATTGTAGATAGTAACTCTTGAAATTTTGTAAAAACATATGGGTCTAGAATGTTAATTTTTCTTTCTTTTCTTTTTTTAAAATTTAACAGCGAACCTTGGTGTCCTGCACGTTCCATGCATGTGGCTAAAGATGGTCAGTGAACATCTCCACCTGGGAGCAGGGAGTAGGAGCAGGTTGACTCTCCCCACAGTGATTCAGAGGAACAGTACAACTCTGAGGTAACTCTGTGTTTCAGACCTGATGTGTATCTACATATGCCAAGCTATTCCCCCTGAATGGGAGGCTAGTGTAACATTTACTGTGTGAGTTTTAATGATTTATTGCTAATGTAAGTCTTTCACACATTAGCAATATGGGAGTGGAGGAGAGCCTTAGCCAGGAGGAGAGATGGAGGTGCCCTTTAATTCTGGTACGATTATCTTCACAGTTTAATGGTATGAAAGGTGTAATGTATGTTTAATACACTCAAGCATGTAAAATCTTTTTGTTTCTCTAGGGACCATCTTACAGAGAGAGGAGCAAACAGATATATGATCCATGAGGCGTTTGCTGTGAGTAAAACGCTCTGTTTAGCTGCTTGTTTTTACTCCCAGGTAAAGTCCACTCTACTTTAATTGCTCACTATTGTGTGCTGTCTTATATTCAGATTCATCTTACCTGCATCGACAATCAAGAACTAACATTGTTCGTTATGGGGAAGAAAGATTGTACAAATCGCGTACCTGTCAGCAGAATTAACAACCAGAGTGACTTCAGAATGATGATAGACTGTTTCCTTGTGCGTAACTTATAAGCACAGTTACTGGGCTTGGAAAATGATGCAGTTGTTAAATAAATGTGGTAATAGAGTAATTAAGGAATAATAATTAAAATAACAAGCATCAAAAAAGCTAATTTTATAACAATCACAGCGCTTAGGATAACCCTAGGGCTCTGGGATTATATGAAGTAGTTGGACATTTGATCCATGGTAATACATCATCTGTGTATCTTTAGTAAAGTACTGGACATACTGGGAGACTTACATGCTGCTTCATTTAGGAGTATTTAAAATGAGTTTCTTACGTTGAAAACTATAGCCAAAGTTGGGGATTATTTTGTTTGTTTGTTTTAACAGGATGCAGGGTCATTATCCACGAAAGCTGGCCTCTTACGAGGCTCTGATTCATTTCCTGCAAGACTCATACTTATCGGGACTCGGTGTGTGGCAGAGCTCTCAGGTCCTATGTAAGCTTATAAATGCTTCCCCCAAGCCAGCATGACTAATGTTTAAATCTAAAAGATTTTTGATGTGATTGGAAAACAGGACTCCATTATGCAAAAAGCTAATTTCTTTTTGGAGAACTTTTCTTTTTCTGGTGCCAAGGTCTTCCACTACAGCCACGTGGACATCTTTTTTCGGGCTGCTTCTATTAAGCTACTTCACACAGCATGACTTCAATACTCAGAGACAATGGAAGTCTTATCAGGAGGTGCCAAGCCATGCTTTGAAATGTGGTTTCAGAAACCTGGTTTATTTCATCTCATTTTATTTTTCCATATTGTTAACCCTGATATGACATGGTATTATGGGAGCTTGATTACGTCTTTCTTTCCTAAAGCTTAAGCAGGAGTGATTCTTGGAGCGCGTAGTTTGCACCTCACCAGCATGTGGGGAAGTGAACATGATGGAAGCCCTGCAACAAGGGACCTGCTTTAAAAGTGCGTGCTTATTGTAAGTGTCTAATATCTTCTGATGCTGTGATTCTCAGTGCATTGTATCCTAAGCTCAGTGACACTGTGTTGGATTATGATAGTGATGATGTCATTTGTCTATAGGACTCAGATAACACAGATCTTGCTGAAATGCTGTTTACTCAGCCCGGAAAGTTCTACTATAAGACCTAACAGCCTTATCCTTAAGCTGAGACCTTTCCTCAGACAGCGTGTCCCGAAAGGGATGGTTATTTTATTAGAAGCTCCTTGAGCAATGTCCTTCCTTCTACCCAATTTATCTTTTCTTTCCTTCTGTTCCATTTCTTTTCCCTCACTTCTTTTTCTCTCTCCATTATTCAAGCTCCCCCTGCACGTAAGTAAGAAATTGTTTGATTCTTATTTTTGATTAACTTAATATTAAAGTATTTTCTTTTCTTCCTACTGAGTCTGTAAAAATACAGTAAACCCAGCACTTTCCAGGAGTAGTTTTAATATCCCTCATCCCTCATAGAGTGTCCACATATCAATCTATCCTCTATCTCCTGTCTTTTAGAATAACAGCATAAATAGTAATTAGTATAAGCGATAGCTGCAAATAATATTGTTTCCAATAAACTTATAGTTGTATAATGTTTATATAGCTTTACTTTAATAAATGTTTTCATTTGCTCCTATTAAATCTCATTCTGATTATTTTTAGTCATCAGTATGTCTGCTTATAACAATTTTCCTTTAAAAAGCAACACAACACTAAAATGAACTTTCACTTATATACAAGAATCCTTTTAAAGAACTTCCAGAAGCTTTAAGGTTTACTAAAATGTGAGAAAATAACAAATAACATCAAACAAAATTCAGATATTTGTAGTCTTGGAAAGTTTGTTTTCAAAATGTAGAAAAATCTGTAACATTTGAAATTGCACATTTACATTTAAGCATCCAGAGCACAGTTGTGTATAAAGAAGTCTGAAATCTTTAGATAAAAAATCTGAAAATCTAGAGTTGTAGAGGACTAAAAATGTGGATTTACAGTTTACACCAAATCACACCACTGTAGCACATCATTTATAATGCAGTTACTCTGAACTCTCAAAGGTTGCTCTTTAAGAAGAAATAGTTTATAATATCAGTAGCCTTTAAGGTGTTTTTCCAAAATAAATAAATAAGTAAATAAATCCTGTTCACATAAAATCAAGGTTAGGTTAGATTTTTAATATTAGATTAACATTACAGTAAAGCATGAGCTTCAGCATAATTAAACTGCACTTGATTTTTTAACAAAGTACATTTACACATGATTTAACTGGACATTTATTGAAATATTAATGAAATGCCACACCTTCAGTGACTAATGGCTCATTCAACTTTGACTAAAGCAAGTCCTCATAAATTAGGGTATAATAAATACAGCATGTTGCTTAATGTGTTGATAAATGACTGAACTTTGGTCTCCACCTCTCAGTTCTGAATTTTGCTAACAATGTGCATTAAAAGAAAACACACAAACTAAATCACATTTAGTCTTTGTTAGCATTGCTTATGGTGTAGTATATTGTAGTGACATGCATGGCTTTGTTTAATATATAAACTAATATTCAAATAATATCATTTAAAGAGGACCATATAGGTAAAGCATTATTGATTGGGACATTTCCCATATAATTAACATTTGCATAGATTATTCTGACCATAATTTAAATCATATCTAAGGCTAGGTTTGATTAGGGATGGGGATTATTAGATGAATGTGAATTCCAGACCCTCAGTGTACAGAAAACATCACCCCTGGACACTGAGTGGACACAGTATCCCTCCATTTATTCAAGTGTAGGGATGCGCTTGAGTTCAAGTACACCATTAGTCAGGTGTGACAGCATTAATCATACTGCAGAATTACTCTTCACTCAAACAGCTTACAGGACCAGATACCCCCTGCTGAAGAAATCTGGCTTTAGCTCCCACTTTTGTTCAGTCATAATTCTTCAAATCTGTATTTTGCATACATTTCTTAAACTCTGTTGTGTTTTGGCTAACATTTTTAGGTCAGAAATTAAAATAACTTCATGCTCCAAGGGCAGTGAATAAAAAATATGATAAATAAAAACAAATAAAGAGTACTTGTGCACTGGAAGATCCCAGACCCAGGATAAATTATTTCCTCTTGGGAAATCCATCTGTTTGCTAGTCCAGTAATTTTCCCAGACCACACTGTAGCTATTGCTACATAATAAAACACCAGCTGCAAAGTCAGAGTGGAATTATATTTTACAGCACCTATCAGTACAGGTCAAGTTATTTTTATATGGTGGGGTTGAGTGACCTCTCACTAATTTTGGTCACTGTTCAAAATCATGTTTTTTTCTTGGGGCTTATGGCCCAGGGACAGGTGTCATGCAGAAAGTACACATACTTGTTTGGGGCGTCTAGACGAAAGCAGCCATAATTTTTTCTAATACCAAACACAAAGCCACTAACTTCCAGGTATAAACAGGTATAAATAAGCACTAACCGAGTATAAACTGGTAACAAGACAGCATAAACCAGCACTAGCTGAGTATGAAACCAGTATAAACCAGCACAATTAACTGGGTATAAACCAGTATAAACCAGAATTCAACTGGTATAAATAGTATAAACCAGCACTAACTGAGGTATAGAAACAAGTATGAACCAGAATTAACACAGGTATAAACCAGTATAAAACCAGCACTAACAAGTGTATAAACCAGTATAGAAAGCCAGTATAAACTATGAGTACTTATTTAGGTATAAAACTGTGTATAAACCAGCACTAACAGGTATAAAATAGTATAGAACCAAAGCACTAACCAATATAAACCAGTATAATCCAGCACTAACTGGTATAAACCAGTATAAAACCAGCACTAACTATAACTATAAATAACTTATTCTATACTGCTTATGCCAGATCTAAAGGGCAGGAAATACCAGAAATTGTGTCTGGAGGTTTTATTTACGATGTCCAGAAGGAATGCACTCATGGAAGATCATGTCTGATTATTTTATAAGGCTTCATACAGAAGAATCTATTCAGCTTCTGTTCTCTGTTGAAGACATGTGAGCTCAGAATATACAAACACTCTTACTTAGAAGAACTCCATCACCACATATCACATCACAAAATAATAATAGGCATACAATTTATTTGGAGTAAAGTAGCCTGTGTGCTGCCATTGTCCAGTAAAAAGTCCATTACTGATTAACTCATGTTAATAATGGAATATGAACAATAAAATAATTCACATACACAGGACCCAGCTATTTCTAATATTGCTAGAATTAAGCTTTATTTCAACTCCACTGATCAAAATGTTTGCCCAGTCAGTTGCCTTTTAGTCCTATGCCAACCTGATTTTTCCATTTTCAGACAGTTCCACATTTATCTATGACCAAAAGCAAGATATACCACAAATGGATCTAAAACACACACCATCAGACTGAGCTTTGTCCAGCAACTATATGTACGTGAGTGTCTTAAAGACTCAATTTCAGCCTGAGCAGTATGTCAGAGCTTGGGATGCCATTCCTCAAAACACCTGGAATCAGTTATAAATGTTGCCTGCTGAGACAAAAACAAGGGACATTTTTAAGACACATTGGAGGCCATTTCTACTCATAAATAGAACACATAGAAATTAACATTACACTTAGGCTTCAAAATCAAGGAATGTACAAAACAGAAAAGAAAATATATAAAAATGTGGACACTTTATAGCCTTGCATAAGACAACAATAAAATATATAAAAACAGTAGAGGTCCAAATGTCTGAGAGACCACTCAGGAAAAATATGCTTCTTTTTTGCATTTTTTTCTTAATTTAATACGATGCATTTGTTTAACAGATTATATTATTTGACAACCAAAAGTAAAATCTTTAAATTTATGCAAAGATGCCTTTCTGAGTTTCTCTATGGCATTTAGCTTAAGTTGCCTTTTTTTGCTTCTAAATGAGTTTGTAGCATTGGAGGCTGCATGGACACCACAAGTTTATGCAAGAACCTTACAAGCCATTTAGATTAAATGCATCAGTGTCACTTGAACATATGCTTCAGTAAAGATCAGGACATGAGTGAAAATCTCACCCTTTTAAATGAGACACCTAGAAAGAGTACAGAATCTTAAAATAATCTATTATTTTACTTTCTATATTTTAAAGAGGGAAAAAATGCAGTTGAAGAAAAATCCCAGATTATTAATGTGGTCACAGGAATTTCTGGACTCATGCGTAGATTTGGTTATTTACCTGAGTTGGTTTCTTCAAGTCTTTTTGTGTTACTTGTGGTGATTATGAGTAAAATCTGACATTTAATAAATTCAGCCTTTTCAGCCTGTGAAATATTAAAAAACCTGTGAGGGGTGGACTAATGCCAATTTTGTCTAGCTCAGGAATTCAATTTCAATTCTAATTCGAATCTCAATTTTATTTGTATATACTTTTTAACAAAGAGTGCATTGCAATCTCAAAGCAGCTTTACGCAGAGAGAATGACATAAGAAAACAACAAACATATAAAACAGACAAACAGTCCTAGATGTTATCCCAAGTGAAACAAGCCTGAGAGTGACTGGGGCGACTGTGGCAGAAGAAAAAACTCCCTTAGATGGTAGTAAGGGGAGGAAGAAACAGGGAGGAACCAGGACTCAAAAGGGACCCCATCCTCATTTAGGTATTAATTGTGTGATGCAGATACAGCATGTGTGCATAGTGTTAAGATATAATTAACACAAAAATTAAGAGATGACTAGAGCACAAGCCTCCCATTTGCCAGATATTGAGGATTAATAAGAGCTTAATCCTGAAGAGAAAGGAAAACAATGTTTTCTACAAATAAAAGTTTAAAAACTTGAAGTTTATTCTGATTCAACAGATTTTTTTACCAGTGAACATAAATCAATACATTTTATCACATTCTTTAATTATTTATGTGAGTAATAAACCATACTCTCAACATACTGTGATAACACTTTGCATTAAGGCTCTGTTAATCTTACTTTATTTATCTGCATTAGATTTAACATTAAAGAAATGCTTATATGAAAGCTTATACGCGTCTTTATAGCAGGATCTTACCCTTAGACCCCTGAATCTGTTCTTGGGGCTGGATTTGATTTGTATTGTGAAATATGAACTGGCAGAAACTTCTTAACAATTACACTGGTATACTTATGAAGAACAATTTACTTTAAAATAAATAACAGGAACTGTAGGATGGGAAATAATGAGGATTTAAGTGTTTTAGAAACCTAAGTACCCAGAATCAATCTTCACAGAGCTTTAACTATGTAATTATTTCTCAAGATAACTTCACAGCCACATGCAGTGTGGGATGGAAGATGAAATAATAATTCTCTTGGACTCAATGTCACAAGATACACATGTATGACATTCACAGGGCTGATGGAGACATATATAAAGAAAGCGCAACAGGAATAAGAAGCATGCAGGGAGGGGCTATGGGAGGTAGCTTGAGAGTGGGGTAAGTACACACATGGGTTTCAAAGCTTTCAAAAGTGCAATAATGCTTGTAAAAAGTAACCTGGAGATGGGCCATGAAATTTAAAGAGTGACACAGTGTGTAGTAAGGTGTTAGATCAGTGGAAGTCTGTATTATTCTTGCTGCCACCCTCTGTATGATGGCTCTTCTGCCTCTTTAAATGCAGCTGAGACACACACAGACCCTCGTAGCGCCAACATGTGGCAATTCTGTAAACTTTCCATTCATCCTGGAAGGAATTTGCAGAGTGCTTTAAGTGAAGGAAAGTGCAGTGGACGGGCCTTGTTCTCTTTCCACATCCTCCAGCTGAAATTAATCTGCCCAGGATTCCTAACTTATAAGCACTGGATTCCAGATGTTTGGAAACTGAAAAAGGAGTGTTTAAAGAAAAGAAAAGAAAAGAAAATCTATTTATTATATCTACAAGAAGTACAGGGTAACAAAAACAAATTTCATTCTTAATAATTTTAATTCATTTATTATTTATTTTCCTTAGAAAGTAGTTTTACAGAGCTGGTCTTCTTATTGCTGAGAAGAGAAGTATGTAAAGAGGACTTAATGCTTTACTTCTATGCTCTGTGGTACCTGTTAGTAAGTCTCCTGTATTAGGTTCAATTCTCAATCTCTACAGGATGACAGTATCGGATACATTTTATATAAAACAACTTGAAACCTAAGAAACTACACAGTGAACAATCTCATTAGATTATATATCCAGCGCAGTGAGATTGATTTGTTGTGAGAAAAGCCTAATTGCATAAATTGGATTAAAATAATAAGTTGCTGGATCTTTCTCAGGAACAATACCATCTAGTTAAATTCAGTGAATAATCCCAGGATGATGTTTGTGTATTTGTAGGTGTGTAGTTTCAGACCAGCAGTCTGTTATTTCCAAGGTCTTGCTTGTGGCATATGTTCCATAATCTTCTTTGCCAAGTAAGAATATCACTTTTGAGAGGATACAAAGTTCTTCTCTCTTTATTGAGACACAAGGAGTGAGTGCAGACCAGTACCTTGTGGAGACTGCAACACACTGAAGTAAGACTTGTGTAAGATTTGGGAGATTTTGGAGGATCTGACACAGTGTATGTAAAACTTCCTGGTTTCAATAGGCTAGCAGATGCCAGGTGTTCACATCTCTAACTATAAACTGGACTGGACAGACAATTTCACCTGCACTTTACAACAAAAGGTCAAAGCAGATGGTACCTGCTGAGAAGACTCCAGTTCCTTTGTAGTGCAGTGGGAGCAGTCCTCAAGATCTTTTTTTTGACTCTGTGGTAGTATCTGTGTTTTATGTTTCTTTTTCAGCTGGGACAAAATTAGCAATTCTGCTGGCAGACAGAAGGAGACTGGAGTAAAATTATAAAGATAGCTCTTTGTAGGATGCAGTCTCGACCCAATGCAGGTGGAGGAAGAGAAAGGAGGATGATAGTCCAGGTTCTGAGAGAGACTCTGATGACCCTGAGGCAGCTCCCTGTAGTGGTAAGGCTAAAACTTCCACCCCAAGTGTTTGAGAGAGCGGTACATGTGAGTCTTTCCTCCCTGCTGCTGTGGAGACTGTACAGCAACTTTTTCTCCCAGTAGCCCCTTCCACAAACTGGACCAGCCCATTTAGAAGTTTCTACTATATCATACAGAAATTACAAGTACAATATACAGGAATTAATTTTACACAAGATACTTTATTCTTGATAGCTTCTCTAGCCCCATAATCAGATTGCAAATTTATTATCACTCATCATTATCATTATTATTATTATTATTATTATTAGCCTTATAAACTGAAGAAGATAAATTACTGAGAATTGTGTAAAATGGAATAGAATTATAATGAATTATTATTATTGTTATAACTTTATTTTCACAAAATACTGATGGTAAAAAGAAAGTATAGACAAAGAAATTTGCTTGATAACAGAAAACGTTTACAAAAATTGCCCAAGATTACTTGATGTCATTTCATCGATTCTCCAGCAGATGGCGCAAAGGGATTGTTGGATTTGTTTTACAATTTCTCTGACAGTTAGTGACATGCATTTATGAGTACTGTGTTCATATTTACAAAGCTCTTCACACAGTTAGAGCAACAACGGTCTATAAGGAACGATCTAAGTAAGTATATATTGATATATGAGTGTAAGTAAATAAGTGCATTAAAGTGTATGTGTTAACAATAAGAACAATAACAGTAATTACATTATTATTATAATTAATAACGATAACAAACACAAATTAATAATAATAATAATAATAATAATAATAATAATAATCATCATCATCATCATCATCATCATCATCTGCGTGACCCCAATCTGCATCTCAAGTATTCCCACGTTGGGCCTCGAGCCGCATGATTCTGTGCATTTTAGACGTCACGTGCGCATATGCGCTTCTTTGAATAGTTTGTGTTTAAACTGTCTCCATGGTGATAACGCGTCACATCAAGCAGTTTAAAATCATAACTCGGCATTTGCTCCTTGGATCTGGATAAAAAATCTCTACAGAAACTCATCTCTACCTCTGAACAGCGCACAACTGAACATCGGAAGAACTACATCAACACCACGAACAGCGACTCCCGACGAAGGACTTCTGACTCTGCGATGGATTTCCGTGTAATGCTGCAAGACCTGAAGAGCTTGACCCTGGGTGAGATCGCCTGTGCTGCGGGTCTGGTCACTCTCTCCTCCGGTGTGAGTTACTTCATTTCCCGCAGCCTCCGGGGAAAAAGATCTCCTCAAGGTAGGAAGAGCTTTATCCTACCACGTGACTCAGTCTCACTGATTTTACAATAAATCCAGTTGAAGTTACAGTTACAGTCTAATGTTATGTAGCTCACAAGCGACCTCATCTGTTGCCGCGAATTAGCCTCATGCTAGTTATCGTGCTAGCGAACTTGGCTACTGGTTTAAATCACACAATAAAATCATTAAGCTTGGTTTAAGAATTTATTTCCACAATGAAATATTTCCCCCATCAGAAGGTCACTTAACAACCCTGAGTACTGGTTTTACACTAAATCATGATTAGACTAGTGATTATCCAGTTAGCGCCCTAAAGGACTTGATTACAGATGTATGTTAGCTAGCTAGCGCATTTCGCTAATCATTTCATGTACACAATATCGTATTGAGTATAAAGCTTGCTGAAGTCGGGTGAAGGTGTAAATAATTATACAGTATAATATTTAGATAGATTTTGGATGATGGACAGGGACAGGAGGTTTTTGAGACTTTAATCAGTCACATGTACAGTGAATTTACACAAGCTGAATACTAATGCTGATATTTGTCTGTTTATTCACGAGTGAACTAGCTAACAAACTCACAATATTATTAACTTTTCTGCATTAAAAAGAAAGTTTTTTACTTCGCCCTTTCTCTCTGTTGTTCAGACATGTGTTCATTTAAGATTAGTACATAAAATGTGTTTTTAAATAGAAAAATCCTCATTTCCGGGTGTGGAAAACACAGGTTTAACTACACTGTTAGTAAGCCTGGATAATTAACTTGGTAGCATCATTAAGATAAATAATTTATTCATTAGAGCAAAAATAAAAATGAGTGGATGGTTAAAGTATTTAAAATTAATGCTTGGCTATAAATTATAGCATATATTTAATGGTTAGCTAATGCACTTGAAAACATGTCTACCCATTTTGAAATCTCATCACAATACAACTCATAAACTTGACTATTGGTTTATATGTACGATAGAAAATATTAGTTGTAACTGAAGTTATAATTATGAATCACATACAAATAAAACTAATTTATTACAGCTCCTGTGAAAACACAGAGAGAAACACCAAGGGCTCCTTCTGTCATGGTTGTTGAGCCGATCTCTCTGCTGCATCCCACCATACGCCGCCATGTACCTACAGCTGCTGTTCTGGTAACCAAACCTTTCATTTACTTACTAAAAGCAATCTCTGAATTTTCCAAGCAGCAGAATGTTCAGTGTGTTAGTATGAAACTGCTATGATAAAAAGCCCTTATGATCTTCATGCTTTATTTTTCACAGTTTCTCAGGACTAGTGAGCTGTACAGCGTCTGCCGAAGTGTTCCCTCCCACATTGCAGACTCCTCCCTCTCACATGTAATCACAGTATTCATTACTCTGATGAAGAGATTTGATATTAATGATTTTTAGAAGAGCATTTTAATAAAATATATCTTGAGTTTCATCTTCCCGTTATTTGCAGGAATTCTCTTATTTTGCCCACACTGAGGATGGTTTCACTGGCATTCAGGTAAGGGATTATTTATTGTGGCATTGCAAAATTGTGTTAATTGCAGTGACTAATTGTGTTTGTGTGTGTTAAGGATGTTCGGCCAAACCTTCAGCTGCTGCCGTATGAACATCAACATGATCCATCCAATACCTTTCTGGTAAACAAACCTTTACTCAAGCTGTTTTTACTGTAAGGAAAGTGACAGAATGTTTGATGTGTTATTATGAAACACAAACACACACATCACACACAAACACACACATCACACACATCACACACACATCACACACACATCACATACAAACACACACACATCACACACAAACACACACACATCACACACAAACACATCACACAAACACACACATCTCCTTCTTTACAAGTTCTCATTTTTTGTTTTTGTTTTTTTTTGTATTTCTAGTCAGTGAACACTATTCGATCCTTCATCAGGAGGATAAGGGGTCCTGAAACTCAGCTCTGCTGGGTTCTATACAGATTTTTAACGAACGACTTAACACCTGAGTCGGTAAGAGTCTTATCAGTGGATTAAAAAGAGATGCTAGAATTGTATTTTGAGAACACAGTCTATCTCATTGCATTTTCTTTTCTCATATTTTAACCCTGGCATTAACAGAGCTTGTCGTCTTTCTTTCTTAAAGTTAATGGGAGGATACTTGGACCACCTGCTGGAGTTCATCCACATGTGGGATGCAGACGAGGAGGAGCCTGAAGCAGAGAACTACTTGACAGAGCTCCTTGTAAGTGTTGAATATCTTCTGACGCCACGATACACAAATTCTCACCATTGTATCTCTAAGACAGTGACATAATACTGGATTTGTGTGTGTGTGTAATTTGTTGATAGGGTCAGCTTACAGGCCTTATAGATGTATTCTACGCTCAGCCACGGTTAGGGATCTCCTCCAGCAGCACGTAAAGAAGATGATGAAGACTTTGGAGAGACTCTGAGCAATGTCCTTCCCTTACCCCCACACCTCCCCATTTCCCACCATACACACACACACAAACAATTTTTTTCACTAGTTAATTCCCTTTCAATACTTTTTTACATTTCATATTTTGTCCCTACATTGCTCAAGCTCTCCACAGGTAAGTATAAATTAATTTTGTAATATTTAAATTCTCACATTTTTAAATATTTAATATCGTTACTAACATTATTAACCCTCCTATTTTCATCCTCCTGTTAACCCCCCATCACCCCCTCCTTCCTCATCCCTTGAATAGAGTTTTTCTGTAAATAGTTCAAAATCTGTAAATAGTTGTCTCTTTTATTATAGTGCTTATTTAGTTAACTTCAATAAAATATTTGAATTTCATCTATTACAGCCTTCTTCCGATCATTTCTATGCATCAAAATCATTTCTATGCATCTTTTCAGCACAAACACATAAAATTCATTTCTCACTAAAATACAAATCCTTTCTAAAGAGTGTCAGAAACGTTTAATCATTCACTACAATGTGAAATGAAAATGACAATAAAATACAGATAGCCTTCAAAAATCCTTCAAGACCCAACCTGTCAGGATTAAAGTCTGAAATTCTAATTGTAAAGGATCAAAAATCTGAGATGACACCATCTTACACATTTTAGTGGATTCGTTTACATGGAATAGTATTGACAAATGCACAAGTTACTTCATTATAGTTGAACATCCTTAAATGAAGCCATAACTTTATTATTAATAAAGAAGAAATATGTTTCAATCAGCAATTTTTTAAGGTATTTACCCTAAACAATGCTTTATGTAAAAACAACAACCTAAAATCTTACTTAGATTAGACGATAAGCTGAGATGTACCTTTACCTATACCAGAAGTATTTCCTTACTAATACCAAGAAATAGTGTAAAATTGTTTAAGATAAAAATAAACAATCAAATAAATCTGTGTGTACATATATAGCTATGTATAGTTTTCCATAGTGCATCCAAGTGTCATCTCTTCCCCAGCTAATTGACTACCACTCACTTGGCATTGTACATGATGTAAAAGAAAACGATTCATCAGACCAGGCCTCCTTCTTCCACTGCTTCATGATCCAGTTCTGAAGCTCATACGTCCTCTGTAAGCACTTTATCCATTTTTTTGGACTTTTGCTAGGTAGTAACCACTGCATACCAGGAACACCCTACAAGACCTGCTGTTTTGGAGATGCTCTAACCCAGTCGTGTAGCACTTTTTTGTGTTATGCTACTGGGTATGAAATAAATGAAAACATTATTAGTAAGGCTTATATAAACTTTTGAACTGGTTCATTTGTGTTAATTCAGTTTTTTATTGTATCTTGTGGACTATATGTAAACTTCTGTTATGTAAAAGCAGAGCTAAATAAAAAAAAAATAATAAAATGCAATGTTTATGATCCCTTTTATTTATTTATTTGTTTGTTTATTTACATTTTGCATATTCAGCTAGTATCTAAAGTTATGATGTCAACTGCATTAGTGTTGGCAATTTTATAACCCTGTGTGTGTGGGGGGGGGGTTAATTTAATACTTTTCCTTTATTAGTAAAAAGTATAGAAGGCTGTTTCTTGCCTTTACTTCTCCTGCTGTTGACCACACCCCCTTTTACTTACATTTACATGGCATGTGATGTCACATTAATTGTGTTATAATTTATCACACAGTTTCACTGGTTAGACTTTCACTTCTTTATTTCTTTATTTTAATAAAGTCTCTGTCTTTGTAAGTCTCTGTGAGTCTTTGTAAGTCTCTGTGTTTTAAACTCCAGCTGTTTTTAAATAGGCTACAGGGGTATAGATCATTCAGTAATTTGATCATTCAATTCATTTGATTTTTGACTCCTTATGCATCAAAAGCATCAACATATTTAAATGTACAGAAAAAGTTACAGAATTCAATTTTTGCCACACTGCAGTTTTGGAAACAGAGAACAATGTGATACTACTTTCAGTATCTAATCAGTGACACGGGTTGCCAGTTTCTATGTCTCTTAAGTCATCTTTCTTCAGTAAAAGGATGATGACTGAGGGACAAGTGAGTCAAATTCACTCTCACTTTCCATTACTGAATCATCAGAGTTACTACAGATATCAGATTCAACTCCCATTTCATCATCCTGGTTTTCCTGGACCTGTCCATGTTTTCTGCTTTTTTTCCTTCGCCTTTTCCACTAGTTTTTCTCTTTAAAGTTGGTGTTTTAAGCAGGTTATCATCTTCTGTCATATCAATATCTCTTGAGTTTTCTACCTCTACAGCATCACCATGTTATCTCTTTTTTCTAGTTTTCTATTTCTTCCTCATTACTTTCTTTCACACTCTCTTCTTGATCTTAAACCTCAATGCTAGATTTAACTCTTCACCTTCGTTGTTTAGAATCATATACACTTTTACAAACTGTGAGGTATGGGTTGTTCTGTGTGTCCTGTCCTGTGTTGGTGATTACTGTAGAGATTAGTTGATGTTCATCTGATTGTCCTCTAGATGGCAGTAGTACTAAACATACAAGTAGCAGAGATATAAGAGTAAAAGGTTAGAACCAAGAAGTGATAGAGAAGCCTAAGATCATGTTGAAGTTGAGTGCTGAAGTTGAGTAGAAATAAAGAGGCTACACACCAGTTCGTACACTTACTTTACACTTAGTGTTTATTCAACGAACACCACACTCAGTACTTCAGGTTGGTCCACTCCGTACTCCAGCCCAGGCTTTCCTGATGATCCAGTTACTACCACCTGCAAGCAGTAATGGAGACCCTATAAAGCTGGGACAGAAGCCAGTACCAGCAGCTTCATTGCTCACTTCACATTTGGTGGTTGTGTTGTTCAGTGTTGTGTTTCTGCTTCTGTCAGTCCGGGTTTGATCCTTTCTTGCCTTGACTTTGAGTCTGTTCTATGCCCTGTTTTGGTTGCTTTATTTGTATATTCTCTCGCCTGTGAATGTACATATTGCTATATTGTCTATATATCCGGTAGTAGGGGTGTGACTGCCATTTTTTTGGGAGTGTGGGTTTTTGTCTCTGTTTTTCTTGGTAAGGGAGGTTAGGGAAGGTAATTGTCTTTTTCTTTGTTTCTTTTCTTTTGTGTGTGTGTGTGTGTGTGTGTGTATTGTGGGAGATAATTTTGTAAATGAGGATATATGTATGAGGTGTGTGTTTGATGTAGTGTGAAATAATCGGGGGACAGCAGGAGTGAGTTCTCAGGTAAGGTTTATTCGTTAGGTCGTTTGAGCTTAAGAACAATATAAGGTTGTATCAATGATGTCAGTCTGGCAGGCCTTCTCTGCGGTACCAGGCTTTCCAAACTTCGACCAATCAATGGCAGAGATGCACCCTAGATTATTATGGTCAATCTTCGCTCCACTGGTACCTGGAGCGGCAGTGATCTCATCATGAAGTAAACGCAGCGCGTGGTGGATGGCAATGGTGGTACCAGGCGAAATATCTAGAGTACATACGTAGAAGACAGCGGATAAATCAGAAAAGCCGTGAAGTGTAGAGTGTAATAAAAGAAAGGGTGTTGGCCCCTGAAGGACTGAGAACTTACTATTTAGTTATTACTATTTACTATTTAGCTATTTAGTTTTGAGGCCTTACTAACTATGAGTCTCACTTAGACTGAGCTGTCGGGTCAGTGTGGAGCTGGAGTCAGATTTTAGTAGTGAGTACAGTAGAATTTTTATTCCACAGTATATATATATATATATATAATACACTATATTGCCAAAAGTATTCGCTCACCTGCCTTGACTCGCATATGAACTTAAGTGACATCCCATTCCTAATCCATAGGGTTCAATATGACGTCGGTCCACCCTTTGCAGCTATAACAGCTTCAACTCTTCTGGGAAGGCTGTCCACAAGGTTTAGGAGTGTGTTTATGGGAATTTTTAACCATTCTTCCAGAAGCGCATTTGTGAGGTCACACACTGATGTTGGACGAGAAGGCCTGGCTCTCAGTCTCCGCTCTAATTCATCCCAAAGGTGTTCTATCGGGTTGAGGTCAGGACTCTGTGCAGGCCAGTCAAGTTCATCCACACCAGACTCTGTCATCCATGTCTTTATGGACCTTGCTTTGTGCACTGGTGCACAGTCATGTTGGAAGAGGAAGGGGCCAGCTCCAAACTGTTCCCACAAAGTTGGGAGCATGGAATTGTCCAAAATGTCTTGGTATGCTGAAGCATTCAGAGTTCTTTTCACTGGAACTAAGGGGCCAAGCCCAGCTCCTGAAAAACAACCCCACACCATAATCCCCCCTCCACCAAACTTTACACTTGGCACAATGCAGTCAGACAAGTACCGTTCTCCTGGCAACCGCCAAACCCAGACTCGTCCATCAGATTGCCAGATGGAGAAGCATGATTCGTCACTCCAGAGAACGCGTCTCCACTGCTCTAGAGTCCAGTGGTGGCGTGCTTTACACCACTGCATCCGACGCTTTGCATTGCACTTGGTGATGTATGGCTTGGATGCAGCTGCTCGGCCATGGAAACCCATTCCATGAAGCTCTCTGCGCACTGTTCTTGAGCTAATCTGAAGGCCACATGAAGTTTGGAGGTCTGTAGCGATTGACTGCAGAAAGTTGGCGACCTCTTCGCACTACGCGCCTCAGCATCCGCTGACCCCGCTCCGTCAGTTTACGTGGCCTACCACTTCATGGCTGAGTTGCTGTCGTTCCCAAACACTTCCACGTTCTTATAATACAGCTGACAGTTGACTGTGGAATATTTAGGAGCAAGGAAATTTCACGACTGGATTTGTTGCACAGGTGGCATCCTATCACAGTTCCACGCTTCACTGAGCTCCTGAGAGCGACCCATTCTTTCACAAATGTTTGTAAAAACAGTCTGCATGCCTAGGTGCTTGATTTTATACACCTGTGGCCATGGAAGTGATTGGAACACCTGATTCTGATTATTTGGATGGGTGAGCGAATACTTTTGGCAATATAGTGTATATATATATAAATATAAATAAACTACTGTGCGTTGCTTACCTGGGGAACACATGACACCAGGAGGCATTATGGGAAGAACACAAGTTAACTAATTATCAAACTCGCTGGTTTATTAACTTTTAAGCATTAACAGGAAAGTTTGATATTGTGTAATTGAAGAGTCAATTCTGAGTCACAGAAAAGTAATTTATTCTAGAGCCTGCGGATGTGCTGGAGGAATCAATACTCGCTCTGTCCTCCAGGTATGTGTCAGTTAAATGGTAATATTTTAACTTGTAGGCCACTTTTGTGTGTGTGTGTGTGTGTGTGTGTGTGTGTGTGTGTGTGTGCATGTTAAGGTCATTGAGCCTATCCTGCAGCTTCTGCCCCCCGAACCTCACTACAAACCTTCAGCTGTCATTCTGGTAAACAAATTCATTTATTTACTAAAACCAGTCAATGGATTTTATAAGGTTGACCAGGTCCATCTCCCAGTCTGAGGTATTCTACAGTGCAGGAGCTGAGATACAAACACACAAACACCCTTCATTACAAGTTCTAATGTATAGTTTTGTTTCTCCATTTCTAGCCAGTGGACATTAGGAGAGACATCTTTGGAATGATGAGCTGTCCAGAGAGTCGGCTCTGCTGGTTCGAAACCTCAGAGACACAATGCTTGACTCACGAGGTCAGTCTTTATTACACTGATGAAGAGAATAGACATTTTTGAATTGACATGATTTTTAGAAGAGCACTTTTGTGAAATATGGTAGTAGATATGGTAATTAGATGAGTTTCATCTAATTGTCATTTGCATGGATTC
Source organism: Hemibagrus wyckioides (assembly GCF_019097595.1). Lineage (NCBI taxonomy): Eukaryota > Metazoa > Chordata > Actinopteri > Siluriformes > Bagridae > Hemibagrus > Hemibagrus wyckioides. The sequence continues at coordinate 27,791 of NC_080718.1, forward strand.
CCTTATAATAGCATAGATGAGGAGAGTTTCACTGGCATTCAGGTAAGGGATTATTCATTATGGCATCACTTTTTTTAATTGCAGTGACTAATTGTGTTTGTGTGTTTCAAGTTTGTTGAGCCAAACATTCAGCTGCTGCCCACCGAACAACACCAAGACCCTTCATCTGTTTTTCTGGTAACCAAAGCTTTCCTTTATTTACTAAAGCTGATCAGTGGAATTTACAAGGTTGTTTTTACTGTAAGCAAAGTGACAGAATATTAGTATAAAACTGCTATGATGAGAAGCACTCAGTCTTCCTGCTCTACTTTACTCAGCCGCTCAATGCTGGTGAGCTGATCGGTGCTTACCATAATAATCAGTTCCTCTCTGGACACCTCCATCTCCCAGATGAAGGTATTCTACAGTGCAGCATCTGAGGTACAAACACACAAACACCTTTCTTTACACGTTCTAATGTTTAGTTTTGTTTCTCTGTTTCCAGTCAGTGAACATCAAGACCTACTTCTTGGGGATGATAAGGGGCTCACAGAAAAGTCAAAAGTCAAAGAAGCTTTATTGTCACTTCAACTATATATAGCAGATGCAGTACACAGTGAAGTGAAACAACGTTTCTCCTGGACCAGAGGTGCTACACATAACACAGACAAAGTACAGTGACGCAGACAAACACAGCTATAACATGGAGATAAAAAAAATGAAACTATAATTTAGAAATTAAAATTAAATTAAAAAAAGTTTTAATAATTAATAATTAGTTTAAAACCACCAAGACTTTGCTTGACTCACATGGAAATCACAGACTTAATTACTCTGAGGAAGAGAATTGAACTTGATGATTATTTGATGCACGCGTTTGTGAAATAGATCTTGACTTTCAGCTTTTTGTCATTTGCAGGGATTCCCTTATCAAACCACCATAGAGGACTGTTTCTCTGGCATACGGTAAGGGATTATTTATTGAGGCATCACAAAACTTTTGTTAATTTCAGTGGCTAATTGTGTTCACTTTAATTTGTTCTCTTCAGGCTGAATCTGGGAGGGTTACTGAATTCATCTCCTGTAACCGAGTGGAGACGTCTTTCATCGTGCCACGTTATTACGTGGTAAATTTATTGCACTGTCATGAAGTGTATTTTGTAGTTAGTAACTTTTGGAATTTTGTCAGTTGTACTTTTATTTGTCTGCATTGTCACTATTTATTTATTTTTATTCAACAGCAAACCATTACAACGGTAACCTGCACTTACCTGTATGTGGCTGCAGATGGACAATGTACACCTCCACTTGGGAGTGGGATCAGGATGACTCTGAGGTAATTCAGAGATTCAGATCTGATGTGTATCTACATATGCTGCTATTCCCCTGAATGGAAGGCTGTAAAATTTACTGTGTGAGTTTTAATGCTTCATTGATTTGGCTTGCAGGAGAGTGATCAGTGCCTTAACCCAGAGGAGATGGAGGTGTCCTTTATTTGGTACGATCCTCTTCACTGGTCAGTGGTGTAATGGTGTATTGTATGTTTAACATACACTAAGCATTTATATCTCTTTTTTCTTAGCTGCCATCTTTCAGACAGAGGAGACATCGGCCTGAAGGTGCCCGCTATCTGTGAGGCGTTCGCTGTGAGTTAAACCTTTATTCAGCTGCTGTTATTGCACAGGTAAAGTCCACTCTTCTTTAACGTATATTGTGTGCTGTCTTATATTCAGACTCTGCTTGCCAGCATCCACTACCAGAACTTCTTGTTCATGGTTGGAAAGATTGTCATGTGTCTGGCAGCAGCTAACAACCAGGTGACTTCAGAATCATGAAAATCTGTTTGATTTTTGTGATGAAAATACTTTCAGTTACTCGGCCATCGCCAAGTGAGTTACAGAGATTTTCTTGCTTGTTTTAACAGGATGCAGTTGGTGTGCAGTTGGACTACGAGACCCTGATTCAGTTCCTGAGGACGCCTTTCAATCAGGAAATAGATTAAAGCAGAGCTCTCTGGGTCCAATGTAAGCTAATAAACACCTGTGTGAAATTACAGATGTTTAAATATAAAAGATTTTGCTAATATTGAAAACAGGACTTCAATATGTAAAGCTAATTTATTTTTGTACCTTTTCTTCTCTGTGCAGGTCCACCACTACAACTTCCTGGACATTTTTATGAACTGATTCTCTTTAGCTGCTTTAAAAATAGCTCAACACCTCAGGCAGTAAGAGTCTTATCATGAGATTTTGCTTAAATTTCAATTTCAGAACATGGTCTATTTTATCTCATTTTGTTTTCCCATATTTGTAACCCTGATTAGACATGGCATTAATGAAGCTTGTCTTTCTTTCCTAAAGTTTAAGGGAGGATTCTTGGAGCGCCTGCTTGAGCTCATCAGCATGTGGGATGTAGACGTGTGGGAGCCTGCAGCAGAGAACTACTTCACAGTGCTTATTGTAAGTGTTCGAATATGTTCTGATGCCATGATACACAAATTCTCAGGATTGTATCTTAAACTCATTGACACTATGTTGAATGTGTGTGTGTAATTTGTCTATAGGATCACCTTACAGAGCTTGCTGAAGTTCTGTTCTCCCAGCCTCTGGAGCTCTACAGTGACCCAACAGCCTTAGCCACCACAGTTCCATCTCCTCAAGCAGCATGTCCAGTTGATGATGGACATTTTGGAGAAGCTCTGAGCAATTCTTTCATGTCTTTACCCTCTTAATATTTTCTTCCTGTTTAATTTCATATTTGTTTTTTTCCTACATTGCTCAGACTCTTCGCACGTAAGTATAAATTAATTTTATTTCTATTTTTGATTAACTTCATATTTTAAAAATCTATTTTCTTTCCTACAATGAACCCCAGGACTGAAGAAGGGCTTAACCCTAGTACTTATGATCCCTCCCTTAATTTTCTATCCTTTTGGGTAAAGATCTAGTCTTTTCTTTTATCACCAGACTGTATAATGCAGACCTCAAATTTATCCCCGTATAACTGTCTGTTAGACACATTTCTACAGTATACATCTGACCAATAACCACAAAGAAATAAAAACATTCTTTACTTTTGCTTCATACTTGATTTACTATTGTTGCAGTTCCAGGCTGCTTGAGAAAACAGAAAAGAGATTTGGAAATGAACAATTCAAATACCTTCAGAGGACGGTGTATTATATAAAGCTGCTGCTCGTTTCTTCTGCCATTTACTTTCCACAAGTCCATGGCAATTTCCTGTAACTTTCTTCTCCATTCTTTCACATGCTAAAGTAATTAGATAAGTAGCTATGTATAATGTAGTTAATATTCTCCAGCCAGCAATTACTGCTTGTTGAAATTAAAACAGGGTGGGTGAAAAAATCAACCCATTTGCTCAGATTTCTTAAATCACATCCATAACCAGACCAATGATTCCATCTAAAACTCTATCTATCAGCAAGTAGCCATCTGATTCCTTAGAATTTGACCTCAGGCATCTATAAGTAATCCCCCACACCACCACAGTGTTGCTGTAACTAGAAAAAGTCTAATAACATTTTCTATTACATTAACTACACTTTACCTGCTGTAATCAGTCAAGTGGCTTTTACAAGGGCATTTGGTCACAGCAAATGTATCGCCAAATCAAACTAAATATAATAATGCTTGGTTTCAATGGGTCTACTTTCGGCAGCAGAAAGTCCAGCCGAACGATGATGGGCCATTTAACAAGCATACCTGAATGCAACGTGTCTTCTAGGCTTTCAGCTGAAACTGAATCTTTAACATAGTAGTTGTGAATAGAGAATACTTGTTACACAGAATTTCTTACAGAATAGTACTGTAATACAGATTTTTACAAAATACATAACACCTGCTCCCTTTATAATAGTAATAATAATTATAACAGTGGGGCAAGTACACACATGGGTAGAGTGTAAGTATAAGAGTATAGGGTATAAATACTGAAATCACAGAAAAGTACATTTAAAATAAATCTATTTAAGCTATTTATTATATCAAGAAGTATGAAAACAAATTTCATTCGAGTCATTTAATTCTTTTATTATTTTATTTCATTAAGTGGTTACAGGCTGGTCTTCTTGTGAAAGTGAGACTTAATGCTTTACTTCTATACTCTGTGGTACCTGTTAGTAAGTCTCCTGTATTAGGTCAATTCTCAATCTCACCACAGGATGGCAGTATCGGATACAGCTTATATAAAACAAGGCGAAACCTAGAACTACCTGACAATCATTAGATTATATATCCAACAGTGAGATTGATTTGTTGTGAGAAAGCCTAGAGCGTAAATTGATTGAAATAATAAGTTGCTGAATTTTCTCAGGAACAGCCATCTGTTGCCAGGTTGTTTTTTTTATTATTATTTCAGGTCTTGTGTGTGGCACATGTTCCATAATACTTTGTGCCAAGTAAGAATGTCACTTTTGAGAGATACAAGTTTTTCTCTGCTGACCAGACACAAGGAGTGAGTTTTGACCAGTACCTTGTGGAACTGCACACTGAGTAAGACTTGTGAATTTCGAGATTTTAGAGACTCACTGATGAGCGACAAAATAGTCTGTGGGATTCCTGATAATGGTCTCAGGGAAAGACTGTCTACAATATGTGTAGACCTGCTGAAATCACTTGTGCACAAGCCAAGGAACTACATAGAGAAGATAACTGCAGGCCATTAAAAAAGAGGAGCAAAACACATTTTGCAAAGCAAAAGAGTGAAAACCCCAAAAAGTAAATGTTGCAGATGTGGAGGCAAAATCTGCAACAATAATGTCTCTCCTGCGATGTCTTGCAGACCAAGATGACCTGTTAGACCTCCTGAAAGGCTTATTGAAATTTGTTAAATATTTCAAGGACTGGGGTAGTTGAAAAAGAAAAAGGTTGATTATAATATCTCACAGTTAAACTGCAACTATTGTTTTACTGTTAGGTAAAAGAAAAAAAAGGTTGTTTTTTGCATTAAAGTTAGTAATAGAAGTAAAGAATCCCAAAGTTAGTGCTTTACTTTTAAAGTGGGAAAGATGTGATGTTATGAATGATTACATGTAATTTTGGTTCCGGGTGTGTGTGTGCGTCTGGACAGTTTAGAGGGGCACCGCAAGTTGTGCTATAAGAAATGTGTGCGCACGTGCAAAATGCTAAGTAAAGTGAAGTGGCTAAAAAGACATTGAAGCTCTCCAGCATGTTGATTAAAACATAAAAGAGGGCATCACATTTAGTGCTACATCACATACACACATATGGTCCACAGTGTCAGTGTGAAATGGGACAGAAATGCCATTGTTTGTTTCTGGAATTAGCCTGAATTAGCATATTTATGTTTACATTAAATATATGAAAGTCCTCACAAATCACCATGAGCCAATGTATGGTATATATATGTGCAATTCTGCATTCTTTATTCTTCTGTTCATTTGTTTATTTCAGACTTACATATTGCACACAGGACTTCCGGATAGTGTAGTCGACCAGCACCGTTACATCCTCCACAGACACCCTCACACATCTGTACAGCCAGCAGCCCTGCTCTGGCCAGTACTGACAGCATTTTTCCTAGAAAAACATGCAGATTCAAAACCATTTAACCGTTGTAAGCATTTCCAGAGCTAACTGTGTGGCAGATTTGTGCTCCTAAACCATTCTCCAGAAATCAGCCACTGTCTCCAGGTTCGGACCTGCAAACAGACCTTTTTAAAGCTTTCCAACAGAAAGTCATGACATTCAGTAAATTCATTCTGACATTCACTCTTCTGATCTGTATGCTGTGTAACGTGTGGGTGACTGCTTCTTTGTTATAATCTTAAAAACTGATGAAACCCTCAGATGAAAGGTCACTTACACTGACTACTAGCTGTAGTTAACTGCAGGAACTGCACAACACTAACTTGGTGTCACAAAACAATTTGTTTAGAGTTTAACCCTTTTTATCATCACACCGACGTTCCTTCTATTTAACTTATCAAACATTTTCAATTATTTTTTTCAATATAAACAAATGAATTATTTTCTCGCTGCAAATCTGATCCAAATTTAGTCAGGACACTGTTGGCATTCAGTGTGTAAAATATCATCACTCTGTGTTTAGCTGCTGCTGAGCAGGGCAATGAGAAATGACACTTATCCACAGTAACGCTGGTAGAGAGATAAAACAGCCAGCACATCTCAAACGTTTTTGATAGTAAAACACTGTACAGCTGCTACAATAAAATTATAAACCCATTTAAACCCAATAATCAACTAAATTAAATATTAATGAATTAAACTACACATTATTAAAGCCCTGAATGTCACCATTCATATGACCATCCATTAACCACCACTGTGGAGTGTAACAACACAAAATAATTCAACACTGAACCCCCAAAACAAACAGAAATTTTCCTCTTGTAAGCTGTGAAACATGCCATTTATTCTAGGGTGAGCATACATAGTGAGGAATGATTAACTGCCTTTACAGATGAAACCAGATGTTTACATACACTTTATAAAAAGACACATAACCTTTTTTCTCACTGTCTGATATTAAATCAGACTAAACTTTTCCCGTTTTAGGTCAGTTAGGATTACCAAAATTATTTGTATTTGCTAAATAAATGCCAGAATAATGAGAGAGAGAGAGAGAGAGAGAGAGAGATTTTTTTCCTCCAAATGTAACGATGGTCATTATGGCCAAACAGTTCAATATTAGTTTCATCAGATCACAGGACATTTCTCCAAAAATTAAGGTCTTTGTCCCTGTGTCCATTTGCAAACTGTAATCTGGCTTTTTTATGTTGTTTTTGAAGTAATGGCTTCTTCCTTGTTGAGTGGTCTTTCAGCCCATGTCGGTACAGGACTCGTTTCACTGTGGATAATGACACTTTCTTCCCAGCTTCAGCCAGTATCTTCACAAGGTGTTTTGTTTTTGTTCTGTGGTTGATGCACACATTTCGCACCAAAGCAGGTTCATCTCTGGGACACAGAACCCATCTCCTTCCTGAGTGGTACAATGGCTGGACATTCCCATGGTGTTTATATTTGCATATAATTGTTGAACAGATGAATGTGGCACTTTCAGGCATCTGGAAATTGTACCCAAGGATGAAATCTTGGCTGATTTCTTGTGATTTTCCCATGGGGTCACACAAGGAAGTGTTTGAGGTGTGCCTTAAAATACATCCACAGATGTGCCTCCAATTAACTCAAATGTTGTCAATTGACCTATCAAAAGCTTCCATGACATCAGCATCTTGGCTTTCCCAAATTGTTTAAAGGCATAGTAATCTTTGTGTATGTAAACTTCTGACTTTGAAGAAAGTAATAATAAAAATTCTCTACAAAATTCTCTCTCTTATTATCCTGGCATTCAGCAAATAGAAATAATTTTGGTAATCCCAACTGACCTAAAACGGGAAAGGTTTAGTCTGATTTAATGTCAGACAGTGAGAAAAAATTATTATGTGTCTTTTTATATAGTGTATGTAAACTTCTGGTTTCAATGGTAAGTACCTGGGTGTTCATCTCAACTATAAACTGGACTGGACAGACAATTCCACTGCACTTTACAACAAAGGTCAGAGCAGATGGTACCTGCTGAGAAGACTCAGTTCCTTTGTAGTGCAGTGGGCAGTCCTCAAGATCTTTTTTGACTCTGTGGTAGTATCTGTCATTTTTATGTTTCTTTTTCAGCTGGGGCAGTGGCAATTCTGCTGCAGACAGGAAGAGACTGGATAAAATTATAAAGATAGCTCTTTCATAGGATGCAGTCTCGACCCAGTGCAGGTGGAGGGAGAAAGGAGGATGATGGTCAGGTTCTGGAAGACTCTGATGACCCTGGGCAGCTCCTGTAGTGGTAGGCTACTTCACCCCAAGTGTTTGAGAGAGCGGTACTGTAGGTCTTTCCTCCCTGCTGCTGTGAGACTGTACAACCAGCACTGCTCCCAGTAGCCCCTTCCACAAACTGGACAATACATTTGGGGATTTCTACTATATCATATGAGAATTGTGCAATAACAAGATTAATTTTTACACAAGATACTTTATCTTGATATTTTCTCTATTTTATAATCAGATTACAATTTATTATCATCATCATTATTATTATTATTATTATTATTATTATTATTATTATTATTATTATTAATTATTAATAATTAATATAATTATTATTAATAATTATTAATAACTGAAGAAGATAAATTACTGAAATTGTATGAATGAATAGAATTATAATGAATTATTATTATTGTTATAACTTTATTACAAAATACAGTGGTAAAAAGAAAGTATAGACAAGAAATTTGCTTGATAACAGAAAACGTTTACAAAAATTGCCCCAGATTACTTGATGTCATTTCATCGATTCTCCAGCAGATGGCGCAAAGGGATTGTTGGATTTGTTTTACAATTTCTCTGACAGTTAGTGACATGCATTTATGAGTACTGTGTTCATATTTACAAAGCTCTTCACACAGTTAGAGCAACAACGGTCTATAATAAAGTGTATGTGTTAACAATAAGAACAATACAATAATAGTAATTACTTTATTATTATTATAATTAATAACGATAACAAACATAATAATAATAATAATAATAATAATAATAATAATAATAATAATAATAATAATAATAATAATAATTATCATCATCATCATCATCATCATCATCATCATCTGCGTGACCCCAATCCGCATCTCAGGTATTCCCACGTTGGGTCTCGAGCCGCGTGAATCTGTGCATTTTAGACGTCACGTGCGCATGCGTATTCGCTTCTTTGAATAGTTTGTGTTTAAACTGTCTCCATGGTGATAACGCGTCACATCGAGCAGTTTAAAATCATAACTTGGCATTTGCTCCTTGGATACAGACAAACATCTGCTCTACAAAAACTCATCTCTTCATCTGAACAGCGCACAACTGAACATCGGAACAACTTCATCAACACCACGAACAGCGACTCCCGACGAAGGACTTCATCAACACCACGAACAGCGACTCCCGACGAAGGACTTCTGACTCTGCGATGGATTTCCGTGTAATGCTGCAAGACCTGAAGAGCTTGACCCTGGGTGAGATCGCCTGTGCTGCGGGTCTGGTCACTCTCTCCTCCGGTGTGAGTTACTTCATTTCCCGCAGCCTCCGGGGAAAAAGATCTCCTCAAGGTAGGAAGAGCTTTATCCTACCACGTGACTTTAATGTCTCACTGATTTTACAATAAATCCAGTTGAAGTTACAGTTACAGTCTAATGTTATGTAGCTCACAAGCGACCTCATCTGTTGCCGCGAATTAGCCTCATGCTAGTTATCGTGCTAGCGAACTTGGCTACTGGTTTAAATCACACAATAAAATCATTAAGCTTGGTTTAAGAATTTATTTCATTTCCACAGTGAAATATTTCCTCCATCAGAAGGTCACTTAACAACCCTGAGTACTGGTTTTACACTAAATCATGATTAGACTAGTGATTATCCAGTTAGCGCCCTAAAGGACTTGATTACAGATGTATGTTAGCTAGCTAGCGCATTTCGCTAATCATTTCATGTACACAATATCATATTGAGTATAAAGCTTGCTGAAGTCGGGTGAAGGTGTAAATAATTATACAGTATAATATTTAGATAGATTTTGGATGATGGACAGGGACAGGAGGTTTTTGAGACTTTAATCAGTCACATGTACAGTGAATTTACACAAGCTGAATACTAATGCTGATATTTGTCTGTTTATTCACGAGTGAACTAGCTAACAAACTCACAATATTATTAACTTTTCTGCATTAAAAGGAAAGTTTTTTACTTCTCCCTTTCTCTCTGTTGTTCAGACATGTGTTCATTTAAGATTAGTACATAAAATGTGTTTTTAAATAGAAAAATCCTCATTTCCGGGTGTGGAAAACACAGGTTTAACTACACTGTTAGTAAGCCTGGATAATTAACTTGGTAGCATCATTAAGATAAATAATTTATTCATTAGATCACAAATAAAAATGAGTGGAAGGTTAAAAAAGTATTTTAAATTAATGCTTGGCTATAAATTATAGCATATATTTAATGGTTAGCTAGTGCACTTGAAAACATGTCTACCCATTTTGAAATCTCATCACAATACAACTCATAAACTTGACTATTGGTTTATATGTACGATAGAAAATATTAGTTGTAACTGAAGTTATAATTATGAATCACATACATATAAAACTAATTTATTACAGCTCCTGTGAAAACCCCGAGAGAAACACCAAGGGCTCCTTCTGTCATGGTTGTTGAGCCGATCTCTCTGCTGCATCCCACCATACGCCGCCATGTACCTACAGCTGCTGTTCTGGTAACCAAACCTTTCATTTACTTACTAAAAGCAATCTCTGAATTTTCCAAGCAGCAGAATGTTCAGTGTGTTAGTATGAAACTGCTATGATAAAAAGCCCTTATGATCTTCATGCTTTATTTTTCACAGTTTCTCAGGACTGGTGAGCTGTACAGCGTCTGCCGAAGTGTTCCCTCCCACATTGCAGACTCCTCCCTCTCACATGTAATCACAGTATTCATTACTCTGATGAAGAGATTTGATATTAATGATTTTTAGAAGAGCATATATCTTGAGTTTCATCTTCCCGTTATTTGCAGGAATTCTCTTATTTTGCCCACACTGAGGATGGTTTCACTGGCATTCAGGTAAGGGATTATTTATTGTGGCATTGCAAAATTGTGTTAATTGCAGTGACTAATTGTGTTTGTGTGTGTTAAGGATGTTCGGCCAAACCTTCAGCTGCTGCCGTATGAACATCAACATGATCCATCCAATACCTTTCTGGTAAACAAACCTTTACTCAAGCTGTTTTTACTGTAAGGAAAGTGACAGAATGTTTGATGTGTTATTATGAAACACAAACACACACATCACACACACACACACACACATCACACAAACACACACATCTCCTTCTTTACAAGTTCTCATTTTTTGTTTTTGTTTTTTTTTGTATTTCTAGTCAGTGAACACTATTCGATCCTTCATCAGGAGGATAAGGGGTCCTGAAACTCAGCTCTGCTGGGTTCTATACAGATTTTTAATGAACGACTTAACACCTGAGTCGGTAAGAGTCTTATCAGTGGATTAAAAAGAGATGCTAGAATTGTATTTTGAGAACACAGTCTATTTCATTGCATTTTCTTTTCTCATATTTTAACCCTGGCATTAACAGAGCTTGTCGTCTTTCTTTCCTAAAGTTAATGGGAGGATACTTGGACCACCTACTGGAGTTCATCAACATGTGGGATGCAGACGAGGAGGAGCCTGAAGCAGAGAACTACTTGACAGAGCTTATTGTAAGTGTTGAATATCTTCTGACCCCACGATACACAAATTCTCACCATTGTATCTCTAAGACAGTGACATAATACTGGATTTGTGTGTGTGTGTGTAATTTGTTGATAGGGTCAGCTTACAGGCCTTATAGATGTATTCTACGCTCAGCCACAGTTACGGATCTCCTCCAGCAGCACGTAGAGAAGATGATGAAGACTTTGGAGAGACTCTGAGCAATGTCCTTCCCTTACCCCCACACCTCCCCATTTCCCACCATACACACACACAAAAACAATTTTTTTCACTAGTTAATTCCCTTTCAATACTTTTTTACATTTCATATTTTGTCCCTACATTGCTCAAGCTCTCCACAGGTAAGTATAAATTAATTTTGTAATATTTAAATTCTCACATTTTTAAATATTTTATATTGTTACTAACATTATTAACCCTCCTATTTTCATCCTCCTATTAACCCCCCCAGCACCCCCTCCTCCCTCATCCCTCTATGTAGATCTTGAATAGAGTTTTTCTGTAAATAGTTCAAAATCTGTAAATAGTTCAAAATCTGTAAATAGTTGTCTCTTTTATTATAGTGCTTATTTAGTTAACTTCAATAAAATATTTGAATTTCATCTATTACAGCCTCCTTCCGATCATTTCTATGCATCAAAATCATTTCTATGCATCTTTTCAACACAAACACATGAAATTCATTTCTCACTAAAATACAAATTCTTTTTAAAGAGTGTCAGAAACTTTTAATCATTCACTACAATGTGAAATGAAAATGACAATAAAATACAGATAGCCTTCAAAAATCCTTCAAGACCCAACCTGTCAGGATTAAAGTCTGAAATTCTAATTGTAAAGGATCAAAAATCTGAGATGACACCATCTTACACATTTTAGTGGATTTGTTTACATGGAATAGTATTGACAAATGCACAAGTTACTTCATTATAGTTGAACATCCTTAAATGAAGCCATAACTTTATTATTAATAAAGAAGAAATATGTTTCAATCAGCAATTTTTTAAGGTATTTACCCTAAACAATGCTTTATGTAAAAACAACAACTTAAAATCTTACTTAGATTAGACGATAAGCTGAGATGTACCTTTATCTGTACCTGTATCTGTATTTCCTTACCAATACCAAGAAATAGTGTAAAATTGTATAAGATAAAAAATAAACAATCAAATAAATCTGTGTGTACATATATAGCTATGTTTAGTTTTCCATAGTGCATCCAGATGCCATCTCTTCCCCAGATAATTGACTACCACTCACTTGGCATTGTACATGATGTAAAAGAAAACGATTCATCAGACCAGGCCTCCTTCTTCCACTGCTTCATGATCCAGTTCTGAAGCTCATACGTCCTCTGTAAGCACTTTATCCATTCTTGGACCACTTTTGCTAGGTAGTAACCACTGCATACCAGGAACACCCTACAAGACCTGCTGTTTTGGAGATGCTCTAACCCAGTCGTGTAGCACTTTTTTGTGTTATGCTACTAGGTATGAAATAAATGAAAACATTATTAGTAAGGCTTATATAAACTTTTGAACTGGTTCATTTGTGTTAATTCAGTTTTTTATTGTATCTTGTGGACTATATGTAAACTTCTGTTATGTAAAAGCAGAGCTAAATAAAAATAATAATAAAATGCAATGTTTATGATCCCTTTTATTTATTTATTTGTTTGTTTGTTTGTTTGTTTGTTTACATTTTGCATATTCAGGTAGTATCTAAAGTTATGATGTCAACTGCATTAGTGTTGGCAATTTTATAACCCTGTGTGTGTGTGGGGGGGGTTAATTTAATACTTTTCCTTTATTAGTAAAAATTATAGAAGGTTGTTTCTTGCCTTTACTTCTCCTGCTGTTGACCACACCCCCTTTTACTTACATTTACATGGCATGTGATGTCACATTAATTGTGTTATAATTTATCACACAGTTTCACTGCTTAGACTTTCACTTCTTTATTTCTTTATTTTAATAAACAATTGTAAGTCTCTGTGTTTTAAACTCCAGCTGTTTTTAAATAGTCTACAGGGGTACAGATCATTCAGTAAAACCTTTGTTAAATTGCCTGCATATGTTACAAAGGCATACACACCATTTGATTTTTGACTCCTTATGCATCAGAAGCATCAACATATTTAAATGTACAGAAAAAGTTACAGAATTCAATTTTTGCCACACTGCAGTTTTGGAAACAGAAAACAATGTGATTCTACTTTCAGTATCTAATCAGTTCCTCCAGGATTTTGTGATTCACAAAAATCACAGAAATGAAAACAAGATCAAGCAAATTCAATTCAGTTCAATTTATTTGTATAACGCTTTTAACAATTCTCTCAAGGCAGCTTTACAGAAGTATAGAAACATAGATAAAATGTTAAAATTAAAAGAGTTACTATTATTTTAAGTTACTATTTATGTCTAAAATTTATCCCTAATGAGCAAGCCTGAGGTGATGGTGGTGAGGAAAAGATGATATGAGGAAGAAACCTTGAAAGGAACCAGGCTCAGAAGGGAAGCTCATCCTCATTTGGGTGATGATATTCAGAGGAGTTTGCCTTCTTTCAGTTTTGTCAGTGTTTCAATACCTGGCCCATTAATTAAGCTACACAGAGATTGTCACAAATCATTGTTAAATCACATCTGTGATCATCCTTGTAACAATTCGATTGAAAATGATTTGATTATATATTGTATTGCTTAACTGTTATGAAACTGTATTTTCATGTAGTTTAGGATTCCCCCTGCACTTCCTGATGAAATACTTATGATAAATACACCTATGTATATACCACAATTTAATACCTCTAATCAGTTAAATATCATCACAAATAGATCTATTGGGTCCACAATATGTCTGGTCCATATGAAAGATGCTACCAATCACTTCTCTTAATCTGATAGCTAGTGTTTTAGACAACACCTTCAAATTTAGAGCACAGAGTGACACGGGTTGCCAGTTTTTATGTCTCTTAAGTCATCTTTCTTCAATAAAAGGATGATGACTGAGGGACTGAGTCAAGTGAGTCAAATTCACTCTCACTTTCCATTACTGAATCATCAGAGTTACTACAGATATCAGATTCAACTCCCATTTCATCATCCTGGTTTTCCTGGACCTGTCCATGTTTTCTGCTTTTTTTCCTTCGCCTTTTCCACTAGTTTTTCTCTTTAAAGTTGGTGTTTTAAGCAGGTTATCATCTTCTGTCATATCAATATCTCTTGAGTTTTCTACCTCTACAGCATCACCATTTGTTATCTCTTTTTTCTTCTTTTCTATTTCTTCCTCATTACTTTCTTTCGCACTCTTTTCTTGATCTTAAACCTCAATGCTAGATTTAACTCTTCACCTTTGTTGTTTAGAATCATATACACTTTTACAAACTGTGAGGTATGGGTTGTTCTGTGTGTCCTGTCCTGTGTTGGTGATTACTGTAGAGATTAGTTGATGTTCATCTGATTGTCCTCTAGATGGCAGTAGTACTAAACATACAAGTAGCAGAGACATAAGAGTAAAAGGTTAGAATCAAGAAGTGATAGAGAAGCCTAAGCTCATGTTGAAGTTGAGTGCTATAGAAATAAAGAGGCTACACACCAGTTCGTACACTTACTTTACACTTAGTGTTTATTCAACGAACACCACACTCAGTACTTCAGGTTGGTCCACTCCGTACTCCAGCCCAGGCTTTCCTGATGATCCAGCTACTACCACCTGCAAGCAGTAATGGAGACCCTATAAAGCTGGGACAGAAGCCAGTACCAGCAGCTTCATTGCTCACTTCACATTTGGTGGTTGTGTTGTGTTTTTGCTTCTGTCAGTCCGGGTTTGATCCTTTCTTGCCTTGACTTTGAGTCTGTTCTATGCCCTGTTTTGGTTTTGTTTGCTTTATTTGTATATACTCTTGCCTGTGAATATAAATATTGCTATATTGCCTATATATCCAGTAGTAGGGGTGTGACTGCCATTTTTTTGGGAGTGTGGGTTTTTGTCTCTCTTATTCTTGGTAAGGGAGGTTAGGGAAAGTAATTGTCTTTTTCTTTGTTTCTTTTCTTTTGTGTATATATATATATATATAACCAACCCCGTGCCTTTTCTCATTCTGAGCACTGACAGGTGAAGTGAATAACACTGATAATCTCCTCATCATAGCACCTGTTAGTGGGTGGGCCATATTAGGCAGCAAGTGAACATTTTGTTGTGGGGTGTGCTTGTGCGTTGCTTACCTGGGGAACACATGACACCAGGATGCATTATGGGAAGAACAACACAATATTAGTCAAGTGATCATAATGTTATGTCTAATCGGTGTATGTTATCTACCTAGAGAACTTCACTAATCATTTAATTTACTCAGTATCATAGTGCAGGTAGTTAGCTTGATGAACTCAGTTTTAATAATTATACAGTAAAATATTTTTTATAGATTTGGGTGGTGGACAGGGCCAGGAGGTTTTAGAGAGTTTAATTAGGTCACGTACAGTGAATTTACCTAATCTGACTTTCTTCACAAGTTAACTAATTATCAAACTCACTGGTTTACTAACTTTTAAGCATTAATAGGAAAGTTTGATATTGTGTAATTGAAGAGTCACAATTCTGAGTCACAGAAAAGTAATTTATTCTAGAGCCTCCAGGTATGTGTCAGTTAAATGGTAATATTTTAACTTGTAGGCCACTTTTGTGTGTGTGTGTGTGTGCATGTTAAGGTCATTGAGCCTATCCTGCAGCTTCTGCCCCCCGAACCTCACTACAAACCTTCAGCTGTCATTCTGGTAAACAAATTCATTTATTTACTAAAACCAATCAATGGATTTTATAAGGTTGACCAGGTCCATCTCCCAGTCTGAGGTATTCTACAGTGCAGGAGCTGAGATACAAACACACAAACACCCTTCATTACAAGTTCTAATGTATAGTTTTGTTTCTCCATTTCTAGCCAGTGGACATTAGGAGAGACATCTTTGGAATGATGAGCTGTCCAGAGAGTCGGCTCTGCTGGTTTGAAACCTCAGAGACACACTGCTTGACTCACGAGGTCAGTCTTTATTACACTGATGAAGAGAATAGACATTTTTGAATTGACATGATTTTTAGAAGAGCACTTTTGTGAAATATGGTAGTAGATATGGTAATTAGATGAGTTTCATCTAATTGTCATTTGCATGGATTCCCTTATAATAGCATAGATGAGGAGAGTTTCACTGGCATTCAGGTAAGGGATTATTCATTATGGCATCACTTTTTTTAATTGCAGTGACTAATTGTGTTTGTGTGTTTTAAGTTTGTTGAGCCAAACATTCAGCTGCTGCCCACCGAACAACACCAAGACCCTTCATCTGTTTTTCTGGTAACCAAAGCTTTCCTTTATTTACTAAAGCTGATCAGTGGAATTTACAAGGTTGTTTTTACTGTAAGCAAAGTGACAGAATATTAGTATAAAACTGCTATGATGAGAAGCACTCAGTCTTCCTGCTCTACTTTACTCAGCCGCTCAATGCTGGTGAGCTGATCGGTGCTTACCATAATAATCAGTTCCTCTCTGGACACCTCCATCTCCCAGATGAAGGTATTCTACAGTGCAGCATCTGAGGTACAAACACACAAACACCTTTCTTTACACGTTCTAATGTTTAGTTTTGTTTCTCTGTTTCCAGTCAGTGAACATCAAGACCTACTTCTTGGGGATGATAAGGGGCTCACAGAAAAGTCAAAAGTCAAAGAAGCTTTATTGTCACTTCAACCATATATAGCAGATGCAGTACACAGTGAAGTGAAACAACGTTTCTCCTGGACCAGAGGTGCTACACATAACACAGACAAAGTACAGTGATGCAGACAAACACAGAGCTATAACAAGGAGATACACTATATTACCAAAAGTATTCGCTCACCCATCCAAATATTCAGAATCAGGTGTTCCAATCACTTCCATGGCCACAGGTGTATAAAATCAAGCACCTAGGCATGCAGACTGTTTTTACAAACATTTGTGAAAGAATGGGTCGCTCTCAGGAGCTCAGTGAATTCCAGCGTGGAACTGTGATAGGATGCCACCTGTGCAACAAATCCAGTCGTGAAATTTCCTCGCTCTTAAATATTCCACAGTCAACTGTCAGCTGTATTATAAGAACGTGGAAGTGTTTAGGAACGACAGCAACTCAGCCACAAAGTGGTAGGCCACGTAAACTGACGGAGCGGGGTCAGCGGATGCTGAGGCGCATAGTGCAAAGAGGTCACCAACTTTCTGCAGAGTCAATCGCTACAGACCTCCAAACTTCATGTGGCCTTCAGATTAGCTCAAGAACAGTGCACAGAGAGCTTCATGGAATGGGTTTCCATGGCCGATCAGCTGCATCCAAGCCATACATCACCAAGTGCAATGCAAAGTGTCGGATGCAGTGGTGTAAAGCACGCCGCCACTGGACTCTAGAGCAGTGGAGACGCGTTCTCTGGAGTGACGAATCGCGCTTCTCCATCTGGCAATCTGATGGACGAGTCTGGGTTTGGCGGTTGCCAGGAGAACAGTACTTGTCTGACTGCATTGTGCCAAGTGTAAGGTTTGGTGGAGGGGGGATTATGGTGTGGGGTTGTTTTTCAGGAGCTGGCCCCTTAGTTCCAGTGAAAGGAACTCTGAATGCTTCAGCATACCAAGACATTTTGGACAATTCCATGCTCCCAACTTTGTGGGAACAGTTTGGAGCTGGCCCCTTCCTCTTCCAACATGACTGTGCACCAGTGCACAAAGCAAGGTCCATAAAGACATGGATGACAGAGTCTGGTGTGGATGAACTTGACTGCACAGAGTCCTGACCTCAACCCGATAGAACACCTTTGGGATGAATTAGAGCGGAGACTGAGAGCCAGGCCTTCTCATCCAACATCACTTTGTGACCTCACAAATGCGCTTCTGGAAGAATGGTCAAAAATTCCCATAAACACACTCCTAAACCTTGTGGACAGCCTTCCCAGAAGAGTTGAAGCTGTTATAGCTGCAAAGGGTGGACCGACGTCATATTGAACCCTATGGATTAGGAATGGGATGTCACTTAAGTTCATATGCGAGTCAAGGCAGGTGAGCGAATACTTTTGGCAATATAGTGTGTATTTGAATTTGAATTTGGACACCTGTGTAATGAATAATCAGATTCACCTGTGGATGGATGGATGGATGGATAGATACTTTATTCATCCCAAAGGGAAATTTACAGCTTCCAGCAGTATCCACAAGCACAGGTAATAAACAAAATAAGAAGGAATATAACAAAAAATACTGAAATACCCGAATTTAAAGGTACAAAAATATAACAAAAAACACTGCATAAAAAGGCAGATTTTCATCCCTGTGAATGCCTGATGACCTCTCTAATCACCTGCAGTTATTGACAATTCACAGCCTCGGAAGTTCCTGTTCGCGAGTGACAGAAACAGTCATTATCATACCATGGGGTGTATGGGGAGGGAGGCATGTGGAGGTACCAGGTGCGAAATGCGAATTAGCATATGAATGAAACCACCTTGAATGTTCTACAGTACCTAATGGATTAAAGCACTTTCAAAACAGAAAGATCACCTGTGATTGGCTGAGACGTGTTGCTATTGGTCAGTCTGGGCAATTATAATACCGTTTTCAGTAAACCCCTCCCTTTTGTTTTTATATATAATATATATATATAGTATCTCACAAAAGTAAGTACACCCCTCACATTTTTGTAAATATTTTATTATATCTTTTCATGTGTCAACACTGAAGAAATGACACTCTGCTACAATGTAAAATAGTGAGTGTACAGCCTGTATAACAGTGTAAATTTGCTGTCCCCTCAAAATAACTCCACACACAGCCATTAATGTCTAAACCGTTGGCAACAAAAGTGAGTACACCCCTAAAGTGGAAATGTCCAAATTGGGCCCAAAGTGTCAATATTTTGTGTGGCCACAATTATTTTACAGTACTGCCTTAACCCCCTTCGGCATGGAGTCCTCTTCCACTCGTCCATGATGACATCACAGAGCTGGTGGATGTTAGAGACCTTGCGCTCCCCCACCTTCCGTTTAAGGCTGCCCCACAGATGCTCAATAGGGTTTAGGTCTGGAGACAAAAACATATTTTTTGTTTTATATATACATATGTGTGTGTGTGTTTTTTTTTTATATATATATATATATATATATATAACACACACACACTTATTTTATTTGTCTATTATTATTAATGTTTTGTGTCTTTTAGTGGTACAAAAGGTAATTAGTCTTGCCTCCCTAAGACCGTATCGTAACTAGACTCCAGTGATCAATCACAAAACACAGCCAATCATAACAGTTTTTCTCTGTGTGCTTTCTCGTACTGCAGCTGAATACACACATACTTACATACAAGAGTGCACACGCATAGAGAGATATACCCCTCCACTTCTTATGGCTTTCCTTATAAAACTTAGGGATTTATTATATATTTCTGCTATTAAAGATCTATAATCAGTCTCTCCTCATCCATGTTTGATGATTAATATTAATAATGCGCAGAACTTTCATTGAGTGAGATCTCTGTATAAGCGGAGCTGTCAGCCGCAAAGTCTCGGAAATAGAAACAGTTTAGTCTGGTCAGGACAAAAACTGATTAACATGGAAAGGATACATTTTATCGCATGTCGCTGCATCACGTCGCGTGTAGTTAGGACACGGTATAAGACAACTCTCAATTCAAAATTCAAGCAACAATTTAAAAGTCTATAATTAAAACTAGACATATACATTTCCTGAAGAAAATGTGAGTGGTGCTTGTCGTGGCAAAACTTGTCCCCGAGTTCATGGAGGAGATAACTGGACACGTCACGCACTTCCCCTCATTGTGCTGAGCGGTTTGATATGTCACGTGTATGTTGCAGTAATTTTTAAATTACCCATTATTTGGGGGGCGGGATCACATGTGATGTCATGTGACCTCACCCGGATACATGTCATGCACTTCCCCTCTTTGTACTGAGCGTTTTGATATGTCACGTGTATGTAGCCGTAATTTTACGATTTCCCATAATTCCCAGGGGTGTCACATGACGTCATGTGATGTCATTCTGACACACGTCACTCAATTCCCCTCATTGTACTGAGCGTTTTGAAATGTCACATGTCTATGTAGCTGCGGTGGGGGTCACGTGACGTGACCCGGACACAGGTCACTCACTTCCCCTCATTGTCCTGAGTGTTGTGATATGTGACATGACTATGCTGCAGTGAGTTTGTGAGTTTTATTGAGGATTCAAAATTCTGCCCATTCACTTCTATGGGAATTTTTGGGGCGTTCGATCGGGAATACCGGGAATACTGTAATTCCAATCACTTATAAAAGTCATAGCACATCTTTCCTGAACAAGCCTCATGATTTGATACCTCATTCATGGGTCTACGACAAATGGTGCGGGACTAGTTAGCGGACAAAATTTGTACGGAAGAAGAAGAATAATAAGTCCGTTGAATAGTAATAGTGACGCTTTGCAAAGCAAGCACCACTAATAAGACTGATCTTTTTACACTAGATTTTCTTTACATTTGGGTAATAAGCCCACTCTCAATCAGTGAGTCTCCCCTCCCCACACTACCCTGGTTTGCATTAGTATAGCTCACTGTAGTCATTTACATATAAAAGCTAAACCCATGCCAAGGTGATAGGAACATGGGGGGGTCAACTGCCAAGCCTATCCCACATCAATTTTTGGCAGTTCCCAACAATTATCTGTGCTGCCTGCACATTCCCGTGAACAGTCATTAACCTGAAACTTCTGTGGCAATTTACAGTGTCGTCAACTGACGAAAATCACACTTTTCATGCAGTGCTTAATAAGAAAAACAGAATGTTGGCTCTTTCAAGCCAACATAATAATAATAAGCTTATAAAGAAAAACAGTATGTTGGCTCTTTCAAGCCAACATAATAAATAGTGACGATAACAAGAGTGCTTATGCAATCACACTAATAATAAGCTTATTAAGAAAAACAGAATGTTGGGTTTTTCAAGCCAACATAATAATAATAAATAGTAACGATAACAAGAGTGTGATTTGCTTACGCAATCACACTAATTAAGAATTACACTGTTGAGTAATGCATTTTATCCAGAGGTCTCACAGATGATAATACAGTAGTAACGTTCCAAAAACTATAAACAAAAATCTGCAAAACAAGGACGCCACCCCATGCTTTTTTTTATTGTTTGAGCCATAAGTTACCCTCCCACACTCTTTAAACAGACACAGAAAACATTTGCAAGTATATAGCTGAATTAATAGGGCTTACAGATGGCAGTGCTTCCTCGTATTTCTGTCTCGCTTCACCGCTCGCCATGGTTAGAGTTTAAATCTGACACAAGCAATGCATGGTTAAACGCCCCTAACTTTAGCACTCACTGCTTGGATATTGTCTCAGCACATAAACAGTACAGGCAAACACAGTTCAGCCAGTTCAGAGAGTAATAAAACACATGGAAATTATTTAAACTAAAAACCAAAGAAAACGTGATTCACATACACGTATTTAACCACGGAGGTCGTACTGAACGGTTCAATATTAGATTGAGTATTGTGGCATCTCTAGCGTACACAGCACAAAATGAAACACAGTACAATACAGTACATTGACACACGAAGAACTGGGATGCTGGAGAATTCTGCTTCCCTTCCCCCCTCTGCACACATAGCCAGCAGCCTATCACAACTGTGATTAAATGAATGGGGCATTCCGATTGGCCAGATTCATTCCTCCAGCCGTATTTTGATTTTCAGCATCCACGCACCGTGCTTTCCTAAACAACGCTATGTGTTCTTTGTCTCATGAGTAAATATGCTGTACAGTATTTTATGTATTAGCATTTTACTTCATTTTAATTAATGTTTATATTTTGTAATTAATAATTATATTTTTTATTAATAAATTACCTTATTTCATCATAAAAGCAATTCACTATAAGGTTTGCGGACACCGCGATATACCGGGAAAATCCGCAAAAAAATTTAGTTATGTTCCAAATAAAAATCATCGATATACCGGGACCGCGATATATGAACTGCCATATAGAGGGGGATTACTGTAATAATACTAATATTATTACTACCACTACTAGTACTACTATTATGTTTCAGACCCATAATAAGTTCATGGAGCATTTCCGCCGAATAGCAGACAAGGAACACTAAAGGAACACTAAACACCAATTTATTTGTTATTTTGTGCAATTTGTTTTTTGATTAGACAATCTGTTCTTATCAATTCTAACCTTTCCTTATTTCTCTGAAGACAATTGATTGAGTAAATAATAATGGATTGAGTAAATAATAATATAATAAACATATGTATGAATCTTAAAACACTATACAAAAATTATAACACAACCAGCATTTAACTAAATTGGTAGTATTCTAAGCTATGTTGAAGGACAACCTTCTTCCACATTCTTTGTTCCACTAGATCAGCACCATATCTCTCCAGCATAATAGAAGCTGAAATTTAATCCAGAATTTTTATTTAATGCTGTACCTAGGAAAAAACACCACAGAAGCATGTAAATACTTAATATCTCTTTTTAAATATAATTTAAAGTAAAAAAATTTAAATACACCCTCCCAGAATCCCCCATTATCAACTTGACCAGCACCTCTGTGATCTCAGAAGTTGACATGCAAAGTGGACTGTCCTGAAGGATTTCCTGGTTGTGTGATCAGAGCACATTGCAGCTGACTGAAGTGTTCATGGGCATTTTCTACCTCTTTCTCTCTGTTTGTTTTCCCCTTCTGCATTTAATCATCCACTATTAAATGCCAAAAAAACAGCAAGGTTACATGCTTAAATGTTGCCCATATTTATGGTGTGGATGTTTCTGCGGTGGTCCAAGTTAACTTTGCTACATTGTTGAACAAGAATCACATTTTTGAGAGTGGAGAGATTTTTTGATCTAGCAGCACTAAAATATTTTCTGTAGCTCATGAGGTTCCCCTTCTAAGATGTTTGGAATACTACTAATTTAGTTTGATGCCATTTATGTTCAATTTTTGGAGTGGTCTGTTTTCAGGGACATTGGTCGTCTTTATACCATGGTGTCACCCAGATGAGGATGAGTTCCCTTTTAATCTGGTTTGAAAGATTATGTTTATCATTAATCAAATACATTTACATTGTGACTGCCTCTCAAACACTGTGACTGCCTCTCAAACATTGTGACTGCCTCTCAGATACAATCTGTGGGGGTTTCATCAAGATGGCCCATACAGGAGATGGGTGCGGGCCAGACGACACACACAAAGAACATTCAGTTTTGTGTATTGAGGACCCTCCACAGGAGGTCCTTACAGTTCTGTATTCTTGTATAAAGATCTGTCTCACAGACAGATCTTTGGGTTAAGATACTTTGAAGACCAACCAGCTAACATTGCTGTTGAAGACCCACTACACTGCTACCTTCAATAAATTCTTCTCCCCACAAGAACTCAAGTCAAGCTTACTTATTTTATGTATTAGAGAAATCTCTAATTAGAGCCACCCAAACTACTGCTTAGCCAAATACAGCAAAATCTAACAGGTTCCTCTAAAGGTTTCTTCATTATGTCTTATCAGGGAGTTTTTCCTTGAAGCTTTTACCATCAAGCTTGTAAAACAACTTTAAGCATAATCAATACTCTGTTATATCTGTGTGATGTGATCTGAAGGACCCCATTTAGTAATTGTCCAAGCCATTTGAATTTGTGATTAAACCAAAGGCAGTGTTACACGCAGGCTGTAAGTGACCTTGTTTTACTCAAAATCTGAGAAACTCACTAAGGTTTTAGATTAGATTTAGTTTTAGATAGTGGGATTTTGAGTCTTCAAGTGTTCACTGTTAAATCCATTTCAGTTTGAAGTTATAATTTTATTTGGTTATAATTATTTTCATCAGGATAAACACTTTACATGTTCAACACAATCCAGTTAATTCAGATATTTCATGGTGACACTCTATTAGCATATGCTATTCATTCCTGAATCTGCTAAACTACACAAATCAACTGAGTTGAAGTGAATCAATACTCAGGTGACTGGTCCCTATGGCAGTCAGATGAATGGCGGTATGCTGTATTACAAGGATACAGAAACATTGCAGAATTAATGTAGTAAATATATATTTTATGAATAAATAAAGTGATAAATAGCTAAATTAATAGATGAATAAGTACAGTGCCAGAGTATCATACAACTCTTTGAATGAAATAATGACAAAATAATAAATGATTTGAAAAGACACACAGCCAAGATGTTTTTCAAAGACTTCCAGCCTTTTTGTCAGTATTTAATATCAACTAGTGTTGAATCTCAGTTTCCACCTTAAAGATCACATCCATTACACAAGATGTGATCATGAGAAAGTCAAAGATAAACCAGATGTGTTATGGGTTCCTTTCACCTTTTTGTTTTATTATAGAAGAATCTAAAACCAGGTATTAATATACGTTCCTTATCGACTATATGTTATAGAAAGAGATTTAACATCATTTATTTAATATGCTAATATAAATATAACAGCTAAACAATTATTCTAAAATTAGCATGCATCTAAAAATAACCTAAAAATAACTTAAAAGGAGCATAGATTTAGAGGTCAAACTTTTTATTTTACACTGTAGTATTATTTTCTTTTTTCACCTTGTGAAACACAACTCCATCTGGTTGTTTGCGCCATTTTACTGTGATGTTCTCTGTCCTCAAATGATCCTTCAGTTTCTGGTTGAGATGAACAACAGAATAAGACTTTTATTACTAAATAATGCAGGATAAAGACTCTCATTTAGAGAATGACAGAAACTGAATACGACAGTCAGAATCTAATTACAATATGTGACTTTGGTAGACTTTGGTGAATACTGGGAAATTATTGCATTATAATACATTATATTATTAAGTACATTATAAGCCTTGTGGAGGATGCGACCCACCTGATCCAAGATGGCCACCATCACTGCAGGATTATTCACATCCTCATTGGATAGGACCTTCACTCTAACTATTTGTTGTTTTCCCGTGATTACTAAATGCAGAAACACAAACAATAACACACAATAAAACTATGATTCTGAACTCTGAATTCTGAACAGAATCTGAAGATGCTGACATTTTTGAATATTTGGATAAATTTATTTGAAGAACTAAACAAATAAAAGGCGAGAGTCTAAAAGAGTCTACACTACAGGTAACTCACCTGAGTAACAGAAGAAAGGCATTATGTCTGAGCACAGTGCATCAGCAACCTGAATGTTATTTATATAACCACTGTTTTCATTCTTCAGGGCATTATCAGGTTTTCCAGCCGTCCAGCTGAGGGTAGAGAAATTGGTTTGGTCTATCCATTTCCAGGAGTCTCTGAACATACCAAACCAAGTGTTGCCAGAGAGCAGTCCCCTTATAACTGAGTCTTCAGTTGCATCTCTGGAGCTGGCCAAGTCTGTGTGATGCTGTCTACAGTAAACCTGAGCATCATGCCAAGTCATAGTATTAGGAATATAAATGTACCTCTGATTTCCAGTTTTATTTTCTGTGAGAAAAACACATGATAATAAAAGTAAATATTCAGACAATGTTAATACTTCTCAAAATAAAAGGTATACAAATTACATTAAAACCCTAAAAGGAAATTTCTGACAGTACAGCAAGAATATGGCAAACATTTAGAATTAGTAAACAAGTATTTCTCTAATGACTGAAATGTCAAAGTTTATAAAGAAAAGTCTGAAATGTGTAGTAAGATATGCTGTTAGAAATTTTTGCTAGTTCAATTCAGTGAGCATTTTTAAGACACAATGTTCATAATTTTTTCTTAAAAAACATTTTCTTCTAACAAAAGACCCTTACCATTACAACAGACAGAAGGGAATAGTGCAGAACAGAACCAATCCTGCCAACCTGTGGGAGAAATCACACCACACTCCTCATGTCCACCTGAGTTGTTGGGTTCAACTGGTGCCCATTTCGTAATTCCCAGTGGCTCATTTCCCATGGACCAGCGCCAGCTGTTGATGTCATTGTAGAGTCCAATCCAAGCGTTCAAACTGAATCATTGTCTCTGTGCTTCATTCTGAAGTCGGATCATGTCATCATTACTTTGGATGATAGCCATGTCAGTGTGTGTGGCTCTGCAGTAAGCTTGAGCATCACTCCAGGTTTTCCCCTCCTGGATCAGATAGTACTTACGAGGGACAGACAGGATGAGAGGGAATCCTGTGGAAAATATTTTAAATATTTTATGCAATATAAGCTCTGTCAGAATAATTTTCCTTCATTAACTTTCCCATAATTTTCCTTATTTAATTGTTCAATTTCAAACTGAAAGTTTTAGTATGAAAAATTATTTCTCAGTTTTTTTCTTCGGAGGAAAACAAGAAATGATGTATTTTATTAATTAAGCTATCATTTTAAATCAGCAGAAACACTATGCAGCTCACCTAAAACGAAAGCATGTTAACTCACACACACACATGCACACACACACACACCTCTTACCTGTGAAAAACAGGAGTATGGAAAGACCTTGCTTCATTAATGATGTATTGTAGATAAACTCACTATGAAAAATGAAAAATGTGATTAAAACCCCTCAGCAATTCTCATCACCAGTAAAAAAAAAAAAGTACTACATCACTACACATGATCTTCTTCTTCTTTCAGCTTTTCCCTTCAGGGGTGGCCACAGCAAATCGTCTCTCTCCACCTATCCCTATCTTCTGCGTCCTCAACACTTACACCCACTAGCTTCATATCCTCATTTATTACATCCATATACCTCCTCTTGGCCTTCCTCTTTGCCTCCTGCCTGACAGCTCCATGTCCAACATTCTCCTACCAATATAGTCACTCTCCCTCCTCTGGACATGTCCAAACCATCTTAACCTGGCCTCTCTAACTTTGTTCCCCAAACGTCCAACATGAGCTGTCCCTCTGATGTACTCGTTCTTATTCCTGTCCAACCTCGTCACTCCCAAAGAGAACCTCAACATCTTCAGCTCTGCTACCTCCAGCTCTGACTCCTGTCTCTGTCTCAGTGATACTGTCTCTAAACCATACAGCATGGCCGGTCTCACCACTGTCTTCTACACCTTCCCCTTGATTCTCGCTGGAATTTTTCTATCACAGAAATCAAGACACCTTTCTCCACCCATTCCAACCTGCCTGCACTCGCTTCTTTACCTCTTTCCCACACTCTCCATTTCTCTGGACTGTTGACCCCAAGTACTTAAACTCCTGTACCTTCTTCACCTCTTCACCCTGTAATCTTACTGTTCCCTCCCTGTCATTCACACACATGTACTCAGCCTTACTACGACTGACTTTCATTCCTCTTCTCTCCAGCGCAAACCTCCACCTCTCCAAATTTTCCTCCACCTGCTCCCTGCTCTCACTACAGATCACAATGTCATCTGCAAACATCATTATCCAAGGAGACTCCTGTCTGACCTCCTCTGACAACTGGTCCATCACCACAGCAAACAGGAAGGGGCTCAGAGCCGATCTCTGATGCAGTCCCACCTCCACTTTGAACACTTCCTCTGTCTGAGCTACAGCACACCTCACCACTGTCCTCATCACCTGTGTTCCGCTCACCAACATGTCCATTAAAATCTGTTCCTATCACCACTCTCTCATGGGAAGAGAGTGGGAACCAAAGGAATACTCTCTACCACCTCATCTAATTAACTCCAGAATCTCTCTTTCTCCTCTAACTCACAACCTACCTGTGGGTCATAACTACTAACAACATTCAACATCACCCCTTCAATCTCCAACTTCAGACTCATCACCCTATCTGACACTCTCTTCACCTCCAGAACACTACTCACAAACTCCTCCTTCAGGACCACTCCTACCCCATTTCTCTTACTATCCACACCATAATAAAACAGCTTGAATCCTGCTCCTATACTACGAGCCTTGCTACCCTTCCACCTGGTCTCCTGTACACACAGTATATCCACCTTCCTTCTCTCCATCATATCAGCCAGCTCTCTACCTTTCCCTGTCATAGTACCAACATTCAGAGTTCCTGTTCTCAGTCCTTACCTTTCCTCTTCTCTGTCTGTCTACGCACTCTTCTCCCTCCTCTACTTCTTCAACCAACAATAGCCCAATTTCCACTGGTGCCCTGTAGGTCAACGGCGCCGATGGCGGTTGTTGTTAACCCGGGCCTCGACCAGTCCGGTATGAAATTCAGAGCACTGACAATTCGCATGATTAAGTTTGGCAATGTTTTACACCGGATGCCCTTCCTGACACAACCCTCTCTATTTATCCGGCCTTAGGATCGGCACAAAAGTCACTGGACTGTGACCCCCATGGCTAGATTATCACTACACATGATCAAATTTAACATAAATCAATTCAGGGGCGTTGTAGAAAAAATGTAATTATTAAATGTATATCTTTCCTCAAGCAGTGTTGTTCTAAGTTCATTTTAAGAGTTTAGTTTTAGTTTAATTTAAATTGTCAGAAGAACAGAGAAAGCTGTACATACACATGTGCAGGAGAGCTTTCATTATATACAAAAGAAATCCAAAGGTAGATACTGTATATCCAAAAAAGGCAAAGATAGGTCAAAAATCTTCAGCTAATATATAGGCCAGAATCATGCTGAATCAAGTCAGAATCATGGTCACACAAGGCAAAAACAGAGCAAAACACAGACTGTGGTCAAAATGGAGAACAGGCTACAAGATTTGGAAAGTGAAAAAGTTTTATACAAGAAGTAATGATTTTAGTGTGAATAAATAAAATAGAATGCCTTACCTGCACATTGCACAGCACATAGCATATTTAACATTATTCCAGTTCAGAATGAAATAACAGTATTTGATTTATATGTACATTTTCCAAATAATACAAATTTTCAGAACTGGGTAAAGGTTTTCGAAATAGTCACATTATGAAAAGGATTTTAACATTTTTTTCGTGGAATACAAAAAACACATATATGCTTAATTGATAATGACCTTTTTATTCAATAATCACTGGAAAAGCATTGGTGAATAAGAAAGTGCAGGTTAACTCTCTGCTGTGTCCTGCATCAAGTGGTCAGATATTCACATCTGCTAATAAGACTATTTAAGACTCTCAAGTCAGTCAGTGGAAAAGATTTTTCTTATGTCAGGCTTAAACTCTGCAATAAAATTCCACTGAATATTGACAAAATTTAAGTAGTTTTTGGTATTTAAGTATGAAGATTTTTCATGAGTAACTGTCATAAATCAACTGACAATCCATTAGTAATTGTTTATTTGTTATTGAATATGATTTTTCATTAATACCTTGCATTTACCTTCAAATATTTTAATCCCACATGTTAAGCTCAGCAAAACTTTTTTCATCAGTTGGTAGGAAATAACTGAAGTATTCAGTAGAATATGAAACATACCTGAAATGTGAAGGAGTTAAACCATCAGTGTTGTAGCTGATAAATAGTGTATCACAGTGTCTTTCAGAGCCATTCTGTGGTATCTGATGAACCAGCATTGCTATTTATTCTCTTTTAGGCTTGATGACATATTACAAACAAGCCCTGCCTACTTTTCCTATGTTACAAATCAGATCTGAATGGAAATCTGAAATGAACAGGGCATGACGGATCAGATGGAGGACTGGATCAAGTTCAAGATCAACTTACCTTCAACTTCTCTTTGGTGTGTAATTTAAATTAAGATCATGCTGATCTGTAACCATGGATATGGCCTCTTCAGGACAGGCCTGAGAATCTGCAACTCTACTGACAAAAGAGTACAGTTAAAGGATTTATGTGATGAATCTACATTAATTAGTCCATCATATTGTCATGTCATGAAGCTGAAGACAGTTGTAGGTGCAGTAAAGGAATTTTATTAAAGAAAAGGCAGACAAATCTGAACCACCAGAATAGCACAAGGAACTATTTTTTCTTTCAATACAAATAAATTTATTTGTATATATCAATGGACATTGTCTCATAGCAGCTTTAGAGAAGTATAGAAACACTGAATAAAAAAATAAATTTAAAACTGAATTACTATTTATCTCTAACATGTATCCCTAATGCAAAAAGCCTGAGGCAATGGTGGCAAGAAAAAATAAAATAAGTGAATAATATAAATGTAAATAATATCCTTTTACCAACAGGTTATGGTCATGAGAAATTGTTCCATTGTTCAGATTGTACCAAGAGCTCCTGAAGAAGTAATAGGTCAGCGTATTTTCAGTTCATAGACACCACAATTGTCTCTAAGTGGTTCTATTTATGACAGTCCCCTGGGTCTTGGTCTGTCCAGGCAGATCTATACCCAGCAGCAGTGAGCACCACTAAGCAACGAGACTCCAACCAGGGGTAGAGCGTCTGTATGGATCTGCCAGGTCTGGAAAGAAGAAGTGGTCACACTGGAAACTCAGAACAGAGAACGGGAGAGAGAGAGAGAGAGAGAGAGAGAGAGTGAGAGAATGAGAAAAATATTGGGTGTGCTTGTAATCATGTGATGGTTAAAGACAATGTAAATTATGTGCAAAGTGCAAGCAGAGACTCTGGCAAGACTAGCTATGACAGCATAACTAAAAGGGAGCGCCAGAAGGTAACAGACATGAGGACTTCCTGGGACATAAAACGTCCAAACACTTCACAGCAAATTTGAGTGACTTGAAAGGGTGGTAAGTCAACAGCATCCAAACATCCCAGTACACCAAACACTCTATGCCCATGAACCCTACAGGTCTGCTCCTTTAGTTAAAGTGTCTTGTACAATAATTGGAAGGCTGTTCCATAAGTGTGCTTTGTAAGAAAAGGCTCTGCCCCCTGCTGTGGCCTTTGCTACTTATGGTACTACCAAATAGCCTGCACATTTTGATGTAAAGTATGAACTAGTTTTTCTGCATTGTGTAGTGACATTATTTTTTTTTTATCTCAGCAATATTTCTTAGATGAAAGAAAGTTATCCTGGTGATATTATCTATATGAGCTTCAAATGAAAGAACAGAGTCAATAATTACACCAAGGTCATTTACTGCTGAACATAATCAAACAGAAAGACCATCTAGATTTACTCTGTAATCAGAAAGCTTACGTCTGGCTGTATGTGGTGCTAGAACAAGCATTTCTGTCTTGTCAGTTTTAAGCAAGAGGAAGTTAGTGACCATCCACTGTCTAATGTCCTTTACACATTCTTCAATCTTAATAAGGCGATGTTTCTCATCTGACTTAGCTAAAACAAATAGCTATGTGTCATCGGCGTAACAGTGGAAGCTAATACCATGTTTACGAATAATGCAGCAAGGGGTAGCATATATAAGGAGAAAAGCAGTGGGTCTAAAACAGAACCTTGGTAGGCTTAGAGAAGTCACCATGTAGATCTACAAACTGATAACGATCAGTCAAATACCCAGGAAAGCCAGGAGAGGGCTGACCCCTTAACACCAATAACAGTTTTCTAGCCGTTTTCTAGTCAATGGTGACAAAAGCTGCACTAAGATCAAGTAAAACCAGCAAGGAGACACATCCCTGATCAAAGGCCAGTAACAGGTAATTTACCACTTTAACCAGTGCTGTCTCTGTGCTATGATGAGGCCTAAATCTCGACTGATACATTTCATGAATGTTATTCCTATGTAAGTATGAACATAACTGCTGTGCTACAGCCTTTTCTAGGTTCTTGGAGATAAATGGGAGGTTTGATAGACAGCTGACAAGGGTCAAGGCCAGGTTTTTAAATTAGAGATTTGATAACCGCTAGTTTAAAAGATTTAGGCACATAGACAGTGCTAAGGGAAGAGTTTATAATTTTTAAAATGGGTAGTTACTGGTATTATTTGTTTAAAGAAACATAGATAGATAGATAGATAGATAGATAGATAGATAGATAGATAGATAGATAGATAGATAGATAGATAGATAGATAGATAGATAGATAGATAGATAGATAGATAGACTTTATTGAGAGTAAGAAGGAAGGAAGAAAAACCTAAAATATAGAATACAATAAGTTAAATTAAATGTAGCGTTCTTTGTGACAATTAATCTGAATGAATCTTTTGGAGAATGAACTTCGCTGACTCTGTAATGTATTATAGAGTGGGTGAGATGGATGATGGTGAGCCTTGCGAATTAGCTTGTTAATCCTGCTGGCATTCCCCCACCCCCCCCCACCCCCCAGAATCTTGTTACAGACATTAAAAGATATGCGCTTCCGCAGAAAATAGAGTCTGCTAATTCCCGTTCTTTTATATAGTGTCAGTGTGGGTCCTCCAGTCCAGTCTGCCATTTAAGTGTACATCCAAATACTTGTAGTTAGTACTTGTAGTCAACAATTCCAACCTCCTCGCCCATGCTGTTCATGAAGATTTGTGAACAGAAATGGAGACAGGTTGCAATGGCTTCATCTTTTTTTTCCTTCAAGTCCTGTGAAGAAAAAAAGCACACACAAACAAAAGAAATCAGACATGGATTCTCCAGGAGAATCCACAGGTACAAACAACACAGTAATCACAGATGCACACATATTCTGAATCCATAAATTATACCAGAAACCCTAGTGGTAGCTTACAGATAATGCTTACACACACACACACACACACACACACACACACTAGCTGCACGTATTCACAGGCACTGAGGCTCCTATGTAAATTAAAAAAAAAGTTAGGTGAGTGCTGAGAGAAACAACTAATGAACAAATAACAAATGAACTCAATAACTAATAATAATTTACAGTTATTGTCTAAATTGTGGCTGTTATAATATTTTAAGATAAATTTCTCCATAGTAAGTTTTAGAAACAACTCAAGTCTTGGAGTAGTGTATTAGAAGAGAGCTGAAATATGAAGGTAAACCAATAATTTTATGGTTTTATTTTGACTTTGTGACCTTCAGAGACTATTATACTTTATGTGATAAAGTGAGCTGCATATTCATCTTCCTTCAGGCAAAACACCTTTTGCAAATCACTCCCTCCCTTTGCCCTATTTTACATAAACATGTTTTCCTGAATAGCACTGGCATCATAGAATTCAGCAAGAGGATTAAAATGTGAACTATATGGCAGAGCTCAAGTTTTCAATTTTTCATTCAGGGCACAGGGAGATTAATTTACATTTACATTTACACCATATGGCAGATGACCTTGTCCAGAGTGACTTACAAAAGTCCTCTGAAGTCTCTAACGATGAAAACATGTACACTGGTTCACTAGGTCATGGAATAAGAGCACCATGCAGACAGACAGATGATCTGTGTGGAAGGTCACTGTGGGTATATCTGTTGCATCAATTTGAAATAACACACACACACACACACATACACACACACACACACACACACACGTAGGGAGATATCCAGGTGTTAGGCGCCTCCCTTGGCAGATTAGAACACAGACATAAACTTTGCACTGTGTGAATGTTAATCAATAAATATATAAATTAGCTTTAATAATTAATTAATTATAATTTATAAAACACACATATATTCAATGAAGTTTGTTAAATTGGAAAAATATAATTTATTATTGATGTTTTTGTATTGTTTTAAAGTAACAAAGTGTGATAGCTCTGTGTTCAGCACGCTGGTAATGAGCTTTTCACTTCAAATATTTTGCCAGCAGTACTTGTCTTTCAAATGTTAATAAGAAACTTCTTCATCTGGCTCTACTGCTTCTCATTAAGTGAAGTAGAAGTGTTATGGTCTGAAATGTGCATGAACCTAGTCTAATATATAATGATTTTCATGCTGTCGCCATTTCAAAGCAAAAGCTGGTAAAAAAAAAAAACTTAAAGGAATTTTATTATGAAATCTTTGTTCAGCTATTAGAAAAAGAGAGATCTAATTGCCTAATTGTTCTTTTTGAGTAAGATTACTTTTCTGGACATGTGTGTTCAGTCCTGTTGCTGTAGGTTTTCAAATAAAAGCATTCAAAAGTAAGTCAGCATAATCAGTTAGTGATTCAATTCAGTTTAATTGTATTTTATTTGTGTAACACTTTTAACTAATGATCATGCTCTCAAAACAGCTATACAGAAATACCAAAAATTTATATTAGAAATTGCAAAGTTGAAAGTAAAATTTATATTTGTGCCTAATGAGGAAGCCTGGGGAAAAGGTGCCAAGCAAAAACTCCCTGAGATGATATAAGGAAGAAACCTTAAGAGAAACCAAACTCAAAAGGGAACCTCATTCTCATCTGGGTGACACCAGAGTGTGTGATTATACACCGATCAGGCATAACATTATGATCACTGACAGGTGAAGTATAATACTGATTATCTCCTCATCATAGTGGATAGGATATATTATTCTGCAAGTATACATTTTGTCCTCAAATTTGATGTGTTTAGAAGTCTGACAAGGGCCAAATTGTGATGGCTAGACGACTGGATCAGAACAACCCCAAAACTACAGCTCCTGTGGGGTGCTCCCGGTCTGCAGTGGTCAGTATCTATCAAAAGTGGTCCAAGGAAGAAACAGTGGTGAATTGGCTGTGGCCTCTTTCAGCAGGATAATGCATCATGCCACAAAGCAAAAATGGCTCAGGAATGGTTTAATGAGCACAACAACAAGTTTGAGGTGTTGACTTGGCCTCCAAATTCCCTAGATCTCAATCTAATCAAGCATCTGTGGGATGTGCTGGACAAACAATTCCAATCCATGGAGGCCCCACCTCGCAACTTACATGTCTTAAGGATCTGCTGCTAACATCTTGGTGCCAGATACCGCAGCACATCTTCAGGGCTCTAGTGGAGTCCATGCCTCAATGGGTCAGTGTGGTTTTGGCAGCAAAAGGGGGACCAACACAATATTAGTCAGGTGGTCATAATGTTATGCCTGGTCAATGTAAATAATGACCTTTCTACAGCTGTATATAGTCAAGTAGAATTGGGCAACCAAGAGCTCCTGAGCAACTTATAGGTCTGCCTGATTTCTGAGTTTATTATAGAGTTAATTCCTTCCTGCTAAATCCATCAAATGTTAAATGTTAGAGATCCAAGCACAAAACTGACCACTTCAACAGCAGTTCATAGCTGGTGTTAAAGTTTGCAAATAGCTCCATCCACAGCAGTCCTATAGGTCCATCGCCAGCAGCAGTAAGCACCTCCAAGTCACGAGATTTCAGACACAAGTAGGGCATTGTCTTGTGCTAGCGCGCTGACGGACGATTTTAGTTAACCTGCTAGTGAACTTGTCTGCCGGTTTAAATTACACTCTAAAACCCTCAACCGAGTTCATTAGCTTGGCTAACGAGAATTTATTTCCACAATATAATATTTATTGCCATTAATGGGTCACTTTTAACAACCCTGAGTACTGGTTTTACACTAAATCATGATTAGACTAGTGATTATCCAGTTAGCGCCCTAAAGGACTTGATTACAGATGTATGTTAGCTAGCTAGCGCATTTCGCTAATCATTTCATGTACACAATATCATATTGAGTATAAAGCTTGCTGAAGTCGGGTGAAGGTGTAAATAATTATACAGTATAATATTTAGATAGATTTTGGATGATGGACAGGGACAGGAGGTTTTTGAGACTTTAATCAGTCACATGTACAGTGAATTTACACAAGCTGAATACTAATGCTGATATTTGTCTGTTTATTCACGAGTGAACTAGCTAACAAACTCACAATATTATTAACTTTTCTGCATTAAAAAGAAAGTTTTTTACTCCTCCCTTTCTCTCTGTTGTTCAGACATGTGTTCATTTAAGATTAATACATAAAATGTGTTTTTAAATAGAAAAATCCTCATTTCCGGGTGTGGAAAACACAGGTTTAACTACACTGTTAGTAAGCCTGGATAATTAACTTGGTAGCATCATTAAGATAAATAATTTATTCATTAGATCACAAATAAAAATGAGTGGAAGGTTAAAAAAGTATTTTAAATTAATGCTTGGCTATAAATTATAGCATATATTTAATGGTTAGCTAGTGCACTTGAAAACATGTCTACCCATTTTGAAATCTCATCACAATACAACTCATAAACTTGACTATTGGTTTATATGTACGATAGAAAATATTAGTTGTAACTGAAGTTATAATTATGAATCACATACATATAAAACTAATTTATTACAGCTCCTGTGAAAACCCCGAGAGAAACACCAAGGGCTCCTTCTGTCATGGTTGTTGAGCCGATCTCTCTGCTGCATCCCACCATACGCCGCCATGTACCTACAGCTGCTGTTCTGGTAACCAAACCTTTCATTTACTTACTAAAAGCAATCTCTGAATTTTCCAAGCAGCAGAATGTTCAGTGTGTTAGTATGAAACTGCTATGATAAAAAGCCCTTATGATCTTCATGCTTTATTTTTCACAGTTTCTCAGGACTGGTGAGCTGTACAGCGTCTGCCGAAGTGTTCCCTCCCACATTGCAGACTCCTCCCTCTCACATGTAATCACAGTATTCATTACTCTGATGAAGAGATTTGATATTAATGATTTTTAGAAGAGCATTTTAATAAAATATATCTTGAGTTTTATCTTCCCGTTATTTGCAGGAATTCTCTTATTTTGCCCACACTGAGGATGGTTTCACTGGCATTCAGGTAAGGGATTATTTATTGTGGCATTGCAAAATTGTGTTAATTGCAGTGACTAATTGTGTTTGTGTGTGTTAAGGATGTTCGGCCAAACCTTCAGCTGCTGCCGTATGAACATCAACATGATCCATCCAATACCTTTCTGGTAAACAAACCTTTACTCAAGCTGTTTTTACTGTAAGGAAAGTGACAGAATGTTTGATGTGTTATTATGAAACACAAACACACACATCACACACACACACATCACACAAACACACAAATCTCCTTCTTTACAAGTTCTCATTTTTTGTTTTTGTTTTTTTTTGTATTTCTAGTCAGTGAACACTATTCGATCCTTCATCAGGAGGATAAGGGGTCCTGAAACTCAGCTCTGCTGGGTTCTATACAGATTTTTAATGAACGACTTAACACCTGAGTCGGTAAGAGTCTTATCAGTGGATTAAAAAGAGATGCTAGAATTGTATTTTGAGAACACAGTCTATTTCATTGCATTTTCTTTTCTCATATTTTAACCCTGGCATTAACAGAGCTTGTCGTCTTTCTTTCCTAAAGTTAATGGGAGGATACTTGGACCACCTGCTGGAGTTCATCAACATGTGGGATGCAGACGAGGAGGAGCCTGAAGCAGAGAACTACTTGACAGAGCTTATTGTAAGTGTTGAATATCTTCTGACCCCACGATACACAAATTCTCACCATTGTATCTGTAAGACAGTGACATAATACTGGATTTGTGTGTGTGTGTGTAATTTGTTGATAGGGTCAGCTTACAGGCCTTATAGATGTATTCTACGCTCAGCCACAGTTACGGATCTCCTCCAGCAGCACGTAGAGAAGATGATGAAGACTTTGGAGAGACTCTGAGCAATGTCCTTCCCTTACCCCCACACCTCCCCATTTCCCACCATACACACACACACAAACAATTTTTTTCACTAGTTAATTCCCTTTCAATACTTTTTTACATTTCATATTTTGTCCCTACATTGCTCAAGCTCTCCACAGGTAAGTATAAATTAATTTTGTAATATTTAAATTCTCACATTTTTAAATATTTTATATTGTTACTAACATTATTAACCCTCCTATTTTCATCCTCCTATTAACCCCCCCAGCACCCCCTCCTCCCTCATCCCTCTATGTAGATCTTGAATAGAGTTTTTCTGTAAATAGTTCAAAATCTGTAAATAGTTCAAAATCTGTAAATAGTTGTCTCTTTTATTATAGTGCTTATTTAGTTAACTTCAATAAAATATTTGAATTTCATCTATTACAGCCTCCTTCCGATCATTTCTATGCATCAAAATCATTTCTATGCATCTTTTCAACACAAACACATAAAATTCATTTCTCACTAAAATACAAATTCTTTTTAAAGAGTGTCAGAAACTTTTAATCATTCACTACAATGTGAAATGAAAATGACAATAAAATACAGATAGCCTTCAAAAATCCTTCAAGACCCAACCTGTCAGGATTAAAGTCTGAAATTCTAATTGTAAAGGATCAAAAATCTGAGATGACACCATCTTACACATTTTAGTGGATTTGTTTACATGGAATAGTATTGACAAATGCACAAGTTACTTCATTATAGTTGAACATCCTTAAATGAAGCCATAACTTTATTATTAATAAAGAAGAAATATGTTTCAATCAGCAATTTTTTAAGGTATTTACCCTAAACAATGCTTTATGTAAAAACAACAACCTAAAATCTTACTTAGATTAGACGATAAGCTGAGATGTACCTTTATCTGTACCTGTATCTGTATTTCCTTACCAATACCAAGAAATAGTGTAAAATTGTATAAGATAAAAAATAAACAATCAAATAAATCTGTGTGTACATATATAGCTATGTTTAGTTTTCCATAGTGCATCCAGATGCCATCTCTTCCCCAGATAATTGACTACCACTCACTTGGCATTGTACATGATGTAAAAGAAAACGATTCATCAGACCAGGCCTCCTTCTTCCACTGCTTCATGATCCAGTTCTGAAGCTCATACGTCCTCTGTAAGCACTTTATCCATTCTTGGACCACTTTTGCTAGGTAGTAACCACTGCATACCAGGAACACCCTACAAGACCTGCTGTTTTGGAGATGCTCTAACCCAGTCGTGTAGCACTTTTTTGTGTTATGCTACTAGGTATGAAATAAATGAAAACATTATTAGTAAGGCTTATATAAACTTTTGAACTGGTTCATTTGTGTTAATTCAGTTTTTTATTGTATCTTGTGGACTATATGTAAACTTCTGTTATGTAAAAGCAGAGCTAAATAAAAATAATAATAAAATGCAATGTTTATGATCCCTTTTATTTATTTATTTGTTTGTTTGTTTGTTTGTTTGTTTACATTTTGCATATTCAGGTAGTATCTAAAGTTATGATGTCAACTGCATTAGTGTTGGCAATTTTATAACCCTGTGTGTGTGTGTGGGGGGGTTAATTTAATACTTTTCCTTTATTAGTAAAAATTATAGAAGGTTGTTTCTTGCCTTTACTTCTCCTGCTGTTGACCACACCCCCTTTTACTTACATTTACATGGCATGTGATGTCACATTAATTGTGTTATAATTTATCACACAGTTTCACTGCTTAGACTTTCACTTCTTTATTTCTTTATTTTAATAAACAATTGTAAGTCTCTGTGTTTTAAACTCCAGCTGTTTTTAAATAGTCTACAGGGGTACAGATCATTCAGTAAAACCTTTGTTAAATTGCCTGCATATGTTACAAAGGCATACACACCATTTGATTTTTGACTCCTTATGCATCAGAAGCATCAACATATTTAAATGTACAGAAAAAGTTACAGAATTCAATTTTTGCCACACTGCAGTTTTGGAAACAGAAAACAATGTGATTCTACTTTCAGTATCTAATCAGTTCCTCCAGGATTTTGTGATTCACAAAAATCACAGAAATGAAAACAAGATCAAGCAAATTCAATTCAGTTCAATTTATTTGTATAGCGCTTTTAACAATTCTCTCAAGGCAGCTTTACAGAAGTATAGAAACATAGATAAAATGTTAAAATGAAAAGAGTTACTATTATTTTAAGTTACTATTTATGTCTAAAATTTATCCCTAATGAGCAAGCCTGAGGTGATGGTGGTGAGGAAAAGATGATATGAGGAAGAAACCTTGAAAGGAACCAGGCTCAGAAGGGAAGCTCATCCTCATTTGGGTGATGATATTCAGAGGAGTTTGCCTTCTTTCAGTTTTGTCAGTGTTTCAATACCTGGCCCATTAATTAAGCTACACAGAGATTGTCACAAATCATTGTTAAATCACATCTGTGATCATCCTTGTAACAATTCGATTGAAAATGATTTGATTATATATTGTATTGCTTAACTGTTATGAAACTGTATTTTCATGTAGTTTAGGATTCCCCCTGCACTTCCTGATGAAATACTTATGATAAATACACCTATGTATATACCACAATTTAATACCTCTAATCAGTTAAATATCATCACAAATAGATC
The DNA here is from genome assembly GCF_019097595.1 of Hemibagrus wyckioides. Classification (NCBI taxonomy): domain Eukaryota; kingdom Metazoa; phylum Chordata; class Actinopteri; order Siluriformes; family Bagridae; genus Hemibagrus; species Hemibagrus wyckioides. Next base: position 68,152 of record NC_080718.1, read on the forward strand.
TATTGGGTCCACAATATGTCTGGTCCATATGAAAGATGCTACCAATCACTTCTCTTAATCTGATAGCTAGTGTTTTAGACAACACCTTCAAATTTAGAGCACAGAGTGACACGGGTTGCCAGTTTTTATGTCTCTTAAGTCATCTTTCTTCAATAAAAGGATGATGACTGAGGGACTGAGTCAAGTGAGTCAAATTCACTCTCACTTTCCATTACTGAATCATCAGAGTTACTACAGATATCAGATTCAACTCCCATTTCATCATCCTGGTTTTCCTGGACCTGTCCATGTTTTCTGCTTTTTTTCCTTCGCCTTTTCCACTAGTTTTTCTCTTTAAAGTTGGTGTTTTAAGCAGGTTATCATCTTCTGTCATATCAATATCTCTTGAGTTTTCTACCTCTACAGCATCACCATTTGTTATCTCTTTTTTCTTCTTTTCTATTTCTTCCTCATTACTTTCTTTCGCACTCTTTTCTTGATCTTAAACCTCAATGCTAGATTTAACTCTTCACCTTTGTTGTTTAGAATCATATACACTTTTACAAACTGTGAGGTATGGGTTGTTCTGTGTGTCCTGTCCTGTGTTGGTGATTACTGTAGAGATTAGTTGATGTTCATCTGATTGTCCTCTAGATGGCAGTAGTACTAAACATACAAGTAGCAGAGACATAAGAGTAAAAGGTTAGAATCAAGAAGTGATAGAGAAGCCTAAGCTCATGTTGAAGTTGAGTGCTATAGAAATAAAGAGGCTACACACCAGTTCGTACACTTACTTTACACTTAGTGTTTATTCAACGAACACCACACTCAGTACTTCAGGTTGGTCCACTCCGTACTCCAGCCCAGGCTTTCCTGATGATCCAGTTACTACCACCTGCAAGCAGTAATGGAGACCCTATAAAGCTGGGACAGAAGCCAGTACCAGCAGCTTCATTGCTCACTTCACATTTGGTGGTTGTGTTGTGTTTTTGCTTCTGTCAGTCCGGGTTTGATCCTTTCTTGCCTTGACTTTGAGTCTGTTCTATGCCCTGTTTTGGTTTTGTTTGCTTTATTTGTATATACTCTTGCCTGTGAATATAAATATTGCTATATTGCCTATATATCCAGTAGTAGGGGTGTGACTGCCATTTTTTTGGGAGTGTGGGTTTTTGTCTCTCTTATTCTTGGTAAGGGAGGTTAGGGAAAGTAATTGTCTTTTTCTTTGTTTCTTTTCTTTTGTGTATATATATATATATATATAACCAACCCCGTGCCTTTTCTCATTCTGAGCACTGACAGGTGAAGTGAATAACACTGATAATCTCCTCATCATAGCACCTGTTAGTGGGTGGGCCATATTAGGCAGCAAGTGAACATTTTGTTGTGGGGTGTGCTTGTGCGTTGCTTACCTGGGGAACACATGACACCAGGATGCATTATGGGAAGAACAACACAATATTAGTCAAGTGATCATAATGTTATGTCTAATCGGTGTATGTTATCTACCTAGAGAACTTCACTAATCATTTAATTTACTCAGTATCATAGTGAGGTCCAAAGGTAGTTAGCTTGATGAACTCAGTTTTAATAATTATACAGTAAAATATTTTTTATAGATTTGGGTGGTGGACAGGGCCAGGAGGTTTTAGAGAGTTTAATTAGGTCACGTACAGTGAATTTACCTAATCTGACTTTCTTCACAAGTTAACTAATTATCAAACTCACTGGTTTACTAACTTTTAAGCATTAATAGGAAAGTTTGATATTGTGTAATTGAAGAGTCACAATTCTGAGTCACAGAAAAGTAATTTATTCTAGAGCCTCCAGGTATGTGTCAGTTAAATGGTAATATTTTAACTTGTAGGCCACTTTTGTGTGTGTGTGTGTGTGTGTGCATGTTAAGGTCATTGAGCCTATCCTGCAGCTTCTGCCCCCCGAACCTCACTACAAACCTTCAGCTGTCATTCTGGTAAACAAATTCATTTATTTACTAAAACCAATCAATGGATTTTATAAGGTTGACAAGGTCCATCTCCCAGTCTGAGGTATTCTACAGTGCAGGAGCTGAGATACAAACACACAAACACCCTTCATTACAAGTTCTAATGTATAGTTTTGTTTCTCCATTTCTAGCCAGTGGACATTAGGAGAGACATCTTTGGAATGATGAGCTGTCCAGAGAGTCGGCTCTGCTGGTTTGAAACCTCAGAGACACACTGCTTGACTCACGAGGTCAGTCTTTATTACACTGATGAAGAGAATAGACATTTTTGAATTGACATGATTTTTAGAAGAGCACTTTTGTGAAATATGGTAGTAGATATGGTAATTAGATGAGTTTCATCTAATTGTCATTTGCATGGATTCCCTTATAATAGCATAGATGAGGAGAGTTTCACTGGCATTCAGGTAAGGGATTATTCATTATGGCATCACTTTTTTTAATTGCAGTGACTAATTGTGTTTGTGTGTTTTAAGTTTGTTGAGCCAAACATTCAGCTGCTGCCCACCGAACAACACCAAGACCCTTCATCTGTTTTTCTGGTAACCAAAGCTTTCCTTTATTTACTAAAGCTGATCAGTGGAATTTACAAGGTTGTTTTTACTGTAAGCAAAGTGACAGAATATTAGTATAAAACTGCTATGATGAGAAGCACTCAGTCTTCCTGCTCTACTTTACTCAGCCGCTCAATGCTGGTGAGCTGATCGGTGCTTACCATAATAATCAGTTCCTCTCTGGACACCTCCATCTCCCAGATGAAGGTATTCTACAGTGCAGCATCTGAGGTACAAACACACAAACACCTTTCTTTACACGTTCTAATGTTTAGTTTTGTTTCTCTGTTTCCAGTCAGTGAACATCAAGACCTACTTCTTGGGGATGATAAGGGGCTCACAGAAAAGTCAAAAGTCAAAGAAGCTTTATTGTCACTTCAACCATATATAGCAGATGCAGTACACAGTGAAGTGAAACAACGTTTCTCCTGGACCAGAGGTGCTACACATAACACAGACAAAGTACAGTGACGCAGACAAACACAGAGCTATAACAAGGAGATACACTATATTACCAAAAGTATTCGCTCACCCATCCAAATATTCAGAATCAGGTGTTCCAATCACTTCCATGGCCACAGGTGTATAAAATCAAGCACCTAGGCATGCAGACTGTTTTTACAAACATTTGTGAAAGAATGGGTCGCTCTCAGGAGCTCAGTGAATTCCAGCGTGGAACTGTGATAGGATGCCACCTGTGCAACAAATCCAGTCGTGAAATTTCCTCGCTCTTAAATATTCCACAGTCAACTGTCAGCTGTATTATAAGAACGTGGAAGTGTTTGGGAACGACAGCAACTCAGCCACAAAGTGGTAGGCCACGTAAACTGACGGAGCGGGGTCAGCGGATGCTGAGGCACATAGTGCGAAGAGGTCGCCAACTTTCTGCAGAGTCAATCGCTACAGACCTCCAAACTTCATGTGGCCTTCAGATTAGCTCAAGAACAGTGCGCAGAGAGCTTCATGGAATGGGTTTCCATGGCCGATCAGCTGCATCCAAGCCATACATCACCAAGTGCAATGCAAAGCGTCGGATGCAGTGGTGTAAAGCACGCCGCCACTGGACTCTAGAGCAGTGGAGACGCGTTCTCTGGAGTGACGAATCGCGCTTCTCCATCTGGCAATCTGATGGACGAGTCTGGGTTTGGCGGTTGCCAGGAGAACAGTACTTGTCTGACTGCATTGTGCCAAGTGTAAGGTTTGGTGGAGGGGGGATTATGGTGTGGGGTTGTTTTTCAGGAGCTGGCCCCTTAGTTCCAGTGAAAGGAACTCTGAATGCTTCAGCATACCAAGACATTTTGGACAATTCCATGCTCCCAACTTTGTGGGAACAGTTTGGAGCTGGCCCCTTCCTCTTCCAACATGACTGTGCACCAGTGCACAAAGCAAGGTCCATAAAGACATGGATGACAGAGTCTGGTGTGGATGAACTTGACTGCACAGAGTCCTGACCTCAACCCGATAGAACACCTTTGGGATGAATTAGAGCGGAGACTGAGAGCCAGGCCTTCTCATCCAACATCAGTGTGTGACCTCACAAATGCGCTTCTGGAAGAATGGTCAAAAATTCCCATAAACACACTCCTAAACCTTGTGGACAGCCTTCCCAGAAGAGTTGAAGCTGTTATAGCTGCAAAGGGTGGACCGACATCATATTGAACCCTATGGATTAGGAATGGGATGTCACTTAAGTTCATATGCGAGTCAAGGCAGGTGAGCGAATACTTTTGGCAATATAGTGTGTATTTGAATTTGAATTTGGACACCTGTGTAATGAATAATCAGATTCACCTGTGGATGGATGGATGGATGGATAGATACTTTATTCATCCCAAAGGGAAATTTACAGCTTCCAGCAGTATCCACAAGCACAGGTAATAAACAAAATAAGAAGGAATATAACAAAAAATACTGAAATACCCGAATTTAAAGGTACAAAAATATAACAAAAAACACTGCATAAAAAGGCAGATTTTCATCCCTGTGAATGCCTGATGACCTCTCTAATCACCTGCAGTTATTGACAATTCACAGCCTCGGAAGTTCCTGTTCGCGAGTGACAGAAACAGTCATTATCATACCATGGGGTGTATGGGGAGGGAGGCATGTGGAGGTACCAGGTGCGAAATGCGAATTAGCATATGAATGAAACCACCTTGAATGTTCTACAGTACCTAATGGATTAAAGCACTTTCAAAACAGAAAGATCACCTGTGATTGGCTGAGACGTGTTGCTATTGGTCAGTCTGGGCAATTATAATACCGTTTTCAGTAAACCCCTCCCTTTTGTTTTTATATATAATATATATATATAGTATCTCACAAAAGTAAGTACACCCCTCACATTTTTGTAAATATTTTATTATATCTTTTCATGTGTCAACACTGAAGAAATGACACTCTGCTACAATGTAAAATAGTGAGTGTACAGCCTGTATAACAGTGTAAATTTGCTGTCCCCTCAAAATAACTCCACACACAGCCATTAATGTCTAAACCGTTGGCAACAAAAGTGAGTACACCCCTAAAGTGGAAATGTCCAAATTGGGCCCAAAGTGTCAATATTTTGTGTGGCCACAATTATTTTACAGTACTGCCTTAACCCCCTTCGGCATGGAGTCCTCTTCCACTCGTCCATGATGACATCACAGAGCTGGTGGATGTTAGAGACCTTGCGCTCCCCCACCTTCCGTTTAAGGCTGCCCCACAGATGCTCAATAGGGTTTAGGTCTGGAGACAAAAACATATTTTTTGTTTTATATATACATATGTGTGTGTGTGTTTTTTTTTTATATATATATATATATATATATAAACACACACACACTTATTTTATTTGTCTATTATTATTAATGTTTTGTGTCTTTTAGTGGTACAAAAGGTAATTAGTCTTGCCTCCCTAAGACCGTATCGTAACTAGACTCCAGTGATCAATCACAAAACACAGCCAATCATAACAGTTTTTCTCTGTGTGCTTTCTCGTACTGCAGCTGAATACACACATACTTACATACAAGAGTGCACACGCATAGAGAGATATACCCCTCCACTTCTTATGGCTTTCCTTATAAAACTTAGGGATTTATTATATATTTCTGCTATTAAAGATCTATAATCAGTCTCTCCTCATCCATGTTTGATGATTAATATTAATAATGCGCAGAACTTTCATTGAGTGAGATCTCTGTATAAGCGGAGCTGTCAGCCGCAAAGTCTCGGAAATAGAAACAGTTTAGTCTGGTCAGGACAAAAACTGATTAACATGGAAAGGATACATTTTATCGCATGTCGCTGCATCACGTCGCGTGTAGTTAGGACACGGTATAAGACAACTCTCAATTCAAAATTCAAGCAACAATTTAAAAGTCTATAATTAAAACTAGACATATACATTTCCTGAAGAAAATGTGAGTGGTGCTTGTCGTGGCAAAACTTGTCCCCGAGTTCATGGAGGAGATAACTGGACACGTCACGCACTTCCCCTCATTGTGCTGAGCGGTTTGATATGTCACGTGTATGTTGCAGTAATTTTTAAATTACCCATTATTTGGGGGGCGGGATCACATGTGATGTCATGTGACCTCACCCGGATACATGTCATGCACTTCCCCTCTTTGTACTGAGCGTTTTGATATGTCACGTGTATGTAGCCGTAATTTTACGATTTCCCATAATTCCCAGGGGTGTCACATGACGTCATGTGATGTCATTCTGACACACGTCACTCAATTCCCCTCATTGTACTGAGCGTTTTGAAATGTCACATGTCTATGTAGCTGCGGTGGGGGTCACGTGACGTGACCCGGACACAGGTCACTCACTTCCCCTCATTGTCCTGAGTGTTGTGATATGTGACATGACTATGCTGCAGTGAGTTTGTGAGTTTTATTGAGGATTCAAAATTCTGCCCATTCACTTCTATGGGAATTTTTGGGGCGTTCGATCGGGAATACCAGGAATACTGTAATTCCAATCACTTATAAAAGTCATAGCACATCTTTCCTGAACAAGCCTCATGATTTGATACCTCATTCATGGGTCTACGACAAATGGTGCGGGACTAGTTAGCGGACAAAATTTGTACGGAAGAAGAAGAATAATAAGTCCGTTGAATAGTAATAGTGACGCTTTGCAAAGCAAGCACCACTAATAAGACTGATCTTTTTACACTAGATTTTCTTTACATTTGGGTAATAAGCCCACTCTCAATCAGTGAGTCTCCCCTCCCCACACTACCCTGGTTTGCATTAGTATAGCTCACTGTAGTCATTTACATATAAAAGCTAAACCCATGCCAAGGTGATAGGAACATGGGGGGGTCAACTGCCAAGCCTATCCCACATCAATTTTTGGCAGTTCCCAACAATTATCTGTGCTTCCTGCACATTCCCGTGAACAGTCATTAACCTGAAACTTCTGTGGCAATTTACAGTGTCGTCAACTGACGAAAATCACACTTTTCATGCAGTGCTTAATAAGAAAAACAGAATGTTGGCTCTTTCAAGCCAACATAATAATAATAAGCTTATAAAGAAAAACAGTATGTTGGCTCTTTCAAGCCAACATAATAAATAGTGACGATAACAAGAGTGCTTATGCAATCACACTAATAATAAGCTTATTAAGAAAAACAGAATGTTGGGTTTTTCAAGCCAACATAATAATAATAAATAGTAACGATAACAAGAGTGTGATTTGCTTACGCAATCACACTAATTAAGAATTACACTGTTGAGTAATGCATTTTATCCAGAGGTCTCACAGATGATAATACAGTAGTAACGTTCCAAAAACTATAAACAAAAATCTGCAAAACAAGGACGCCACCCCATGCTTTTTTTTATTGTTTGAGCCATAAGTTACCCTCCCACACTCTTTAAACAGACACAGAAAACATTTGCAAGTATATAGCTGAATTAATAGGGCTTACAGATGGCAGTGCTTCCTCGTATTTCTGTCTCGCTTCACCGCTCGCCATGGTTAGAGTTTAAATCTGACACAAGCAATGCATGGTTAAACGCCCCTAACTTTAGCACTCACTGCTTGGATATTGTCTCAGCACATAAACAGTACAGGCAAACACAGTTCAGCCAGTTCAGAGAGTAATAAAACACATGGAAATTATTTAAACTAAAAACCAAAGAAAACGTGATTCACATACACGTATTTAACCACGGAGGTCGTACTGAACGGTTCAATATTAGATTGAGTATTGTGGCATCTCTAGCGTACACAGCACAAAATGAAACACAGTACAATACAGTACATTGACACACGAAGAACTGGGATGCTGGAGAATTCTGCTTCCCTTCCCCCCTCTGCACACATAGCCAGCAGCCTATCACAACTGTGATTAAATGAATGGGGCATTCCGATTGGCCAGATTCATTCCTCCAGCCGTATTTTGATTTTCAGCATCCACGCACCGTGCTTTCCTAAACAACGCTATGTGTTCTTTGTCTCATGAGTAAATATGCTGTACAGTATTTTATGTATTAGCATTTTACTTCATTTTAATTAATGTTTATATTTTGTAATTAATAATTATATTTTTTATTAATAAATTACCTTATTTCATCAGAAAAGCAATTCACTATAAGGTTTGCGGACACCGCGATATACCGGGAAAATCCGCAAAAAAATTTAGTTATGTTCCAAATAAAAATCATCGATATACCGGGACCGCGATATATGAACTGCCATATAGAGGGGGATTACTGTAATAATACTAATATTATTACTACCACTACTAGTACTACTATTATGTTTCAGACCCATAATAAGTTCATGGAGCATTTCCGCCGAATAGCAGACAAGGAACACTAAAGGAACACTAAACACCAATTTATTTGTTATTTTGTGCAATTTGTTTTTTGATTAGACAATCTGTTCTTATCAATTCTAACCTTTCCTTATTTCTCTGAAGACAATTGATTGAGTAAATAATAATGGATTGAGTAAATAATAATATAATAAACATATGTATGAATCTTAAAACACTATACAAAAATTATAACACAACCAGCATTTAACTAAATTGGTAGTATTCTAAGCTATGTTGAAGGACAACCTTCTTCCACATTCTTTGTTCCACTAGATCAGCACCATATCTCTCCAGCATAATAGAAGCTGAAATTTAATCCAGAATTTTTATTTAATGCTGTACCTAGGAAAAAACACCACAGAAGCATGTAAATACTTAATATCTCTTTTTAAATATAATTTAAAGTAAAAAAATTTAAATACACCCTCCCAGAATCCCCCATTATCAACTTGACCAGCACCTCTGTGATCTCAGAAGTTGACATGCAAAGTGGACTGTCCTGAAGGATTTCCTGGTTGTGTGATCAGAGCACATTGCAGCTGACTGAAGTGTTCATGGGCATTTTCTACCTCTTTCTCTCTGTTTATGTTTTCCCCTTCTGCATTTAATCATCCACTATTAAATGCCAAAAAAACAGCAAGGTTACATGCTTAAATGTTGCCCATATTTATGGTGTGGATGTTTCTGCGGTGGTCCAAGTTAACTTTGCTACATTGTTGAACAAGAATCACATTTTTGAGAGTGGAGAGATTTTTTGATCTAGCAGCACTAAAATATTTTCTGTAGCTCATGAGGTTCCCCTTCTAAGATGTTTGGAATACTACTAATTTAGTTTGATGCCATTTATGTTCAATTTTTGGAGTGGTCTGTTTTCAGGGACATTGGTCTTCTTTATACCATGGTGTCACCCAGATGAGGATGAGTTCCCTTTTAATCTGGTTTGAAAGATTATGTTTATCATTAATCAAATACATTTACATTGTGACTGCCTCTCAAACACTGTGACTGCCTCTCAAACATTGTGACTGCCTCTCAGATACAATCTGTGGGGGTTTCATCAAGATGGCCCATACAGGAGATGGGTGCGGGCCAGACGACACACACAAAGAACATTCAGTTTTGTGTATTGAGGACCCTCCACAGGAGGTCCTTACAGTTCTGTATTCTTGTATAAAGATCTGTCTCACAGACAGATCTTTGGGTTAAGATACTTTGAAGACCAACCAGCTAACATTGCTGTTGAAGACCCACTACACTGCTACCTTCAATAAATTCTTCTCCCCACAAGAACTCAAGTCAAGCTTACTTATTTTATGTATTAGAGAAATCTCTAATTAGAGCCACCCAAACTACTGCTTAGCCAAATACAGCAAAATCTAACAGGTTCCTCTAAAGGTTTCTTCATTATGTCTTATCAGGGAGTTTTTCCTTGAAGCTTTTACCATCAAGCTTGTAAAACAACTTTAAGCATAATCAATACTCTGTTATATCTGTGTGATGTGATCTGAAGGACCCCATTTAGTAATTGTCCAAGCCATTTGAATTTGTGATTAAACCAAAGGCAGTGTTACACGCAGGCTGTAAGTGACCTTGTTTTACTCAAAATCTGAGAAACTCACTAAGGTTTTAGATTAGATTTAGTTTTAGATAGTGGGATTTTGAGTCTTCAGTGTTCACTGTTAAATCCATTTCAGTTTGAAGTTATAATTTTATTTGGTTATAATTATTTTCATCAGGATAAACACTTTACATGTTCAACACAATCCAGTTAATTCAGATATTTCATGGTGACACTCTATTAGCATATGCTATTCATTCCTGAATCTGCTAAACTACACAAATCAACTGAGTTGAAGTGAATCAATACTCAGGTGACTGGTCCCTATGGCAGTCAGATGAATGGCGGTATGCTGTATTACAAGGATACAGAAACATTGCAGAATTAATGTAGTAAATATATATTTTATGAATAAATAAAGTGATAAATAGCTAAATTAATAGATGAATAAGTACAGTGCCAGAGTATCATACAACTCTTTGAATGAAATAATGACAAAATAATAAATGATTTGAAAAGACACACAGCCAAGATGTTTTTCAAAGACTTCCAGCCTTTTTGTCAGTATTTAATATCAACTAGTGTTGAATCTCAGTTTCCACCTTAAAGATCACATCCATTACACAAGATGTGATCATGAGAAAGTCAAAGATAAACCAGATGTGTTATGGGTTCCTTTCACCTTTTTGTTTTATTATAGAAGAATCTAAAACCAGGTATTAATATACGTTCCTTATCGACTATATGTTATAGAAAGAGATTTAACATCATTTATTTAATATGCTAATATAAATATAACAGCTAAACAATTATTCTAAAATTAGCATGCATCTAAAAATAACCTAAAAATAACTTAAAAGGAGCATAGATTTAGAGGTCAAACTTTTTATTTTACACTGTAGTATTATTTTCTTTTTTCACCTTGTGAAACACAACTCCATCTGGTTGTTTGCGCCATTTTACTGTGATGTTCTCTGTCCTCAAATGATCCTTCAGTTTCTGGTTGAGATGAACAACAGAATAAGACTTTTATTACTAAATAATGCAGGATAAAGACTCTCATTTAGAGAATGACAGAAACTGAATACGACAGTCAGAATCTAATTACAATATGTGACTTTGGTAGACTTTGGTGAATACTGGGAAATTATTGCATTATAATACATTATATTATTAAGTACATTATAAGCCTTGTGGAGGATGCGACCCACCTGATCCAAGATGGCCACCATCACTGCAGGATTATTCACATCCTCATTGGATAGGACCTTCACTCTAACTATTTGTTGTTTTCCCGTGATTACTAAATGCAGAAACACAAACAATAACACACAATAAAACTATGATTCTGAACTCTGAATTCTGAACAGAATCTGAAGATGCTGACATTTTTGAATATTTGGATAAATTTATTTGAAGAACTAAACAAATAAAAGGCGAGAGTCTAAAAGAGTCTACACTACAGGTAACTCACCTGAGTAACAGAAGAAAGGCATTATGTCTGAGCACAGTGCATCAGCAACCTGAATGTTATTTATATAACCACTGTTTTCATTCTTCAGGGCATTATCAGGTTTTCCAGCCGTCCAGCTGAGGGTAGAGAAATTGGTTTGGTCTATCCATTTCCAGGAGTCTCTGAACATACCAAACCAAGTGTTGCCAGAGAGCAGTCCCCTTATAACTGAGTCTTCAGTTGCATCTCTGGAGCTGGCCAAGTCTGTGTGATGCTGTCTACAGTAAACCTGAGCATCATGCCAAGTCATAGTATTAGGAATATAAATGTACCTCTGATTTCCAGTTTTATTTTCTGTGAGAAAAACACATGATAATAAAAGTAAATATTCAGACAATGTTAATACTTCTCAAAATAAAAGGTATACAAATTACATTAAAACCCTAAAAGGAAATTTCTGACAGTACAGCAAGAATATGGCAAACATTTAGAATTAGTAAACAAGTATTTCTCTAATGACTGAAATGTCAAAGTTTATAAAGAAAAGTCTGAAATGTGTAGTAAGATATGCTGTTAGAAATTTTTGCTAGTTCAATTCAGTGAGCATTTTTAAGACACAATGTTCATAATTTTTTCTTAAAAAACATTTTCTTCTAACAAAAGACCCTTACCATTACAACAGACAGAAGGGAATAGTGCAGAACAGAACCAATCCTGCCAACCTGTGGGAGAAATCACACCACACTCCTCATGTCCACCTGAGTTGTTGGGTTCAACTGGTGCCCATTTCGTAATTCCCAGTGGCTCATTTCCCATGGACCAGCGCCAGCTGTTGATGTCATTGTAGAGTCCAATCCAAGCGTTCAAACTGAATCATTGTCTCTGTGCTTCATTCTGAAGTCGGATCATGTCATCATTACTTTGGATGATAGCCATGTCAGTGTGTGTGGCTCTGCAGTAAGCTTGAGCATCACTCCAGGTTTTCCCCTCCTGGATCAGATAGTACTTACGAGGGACAGACAGGATGAGAGGGAATCCTGTGGAAAATATTTTAAATATTTTATGCAATATAAGCTCTGTCAGAATAATTTTCCTTCATTAACTTTCCCATAATTTTCCTTATTTAATTGTTCAATTTCAAACTGAAAGTTTTAGTATGAAAAATTATTTCTCAGTTTTTTTCTTCGGAGGAAAACAAGAAATGATGTATTTTATTAATTAAGCTATCATTTTAAATCAGCAGAAACACTATGCAGCTCACCTAAAACGAAAGCATGTTAACTCACACACACACATGCACACACACACACACCTCTTACCTGTGAAAAACAGGAGTATGGAAAGACCTTGCTTCATTAATGATGTATTGTAGATAAACTCACTATGAAAAATGAAAAATGTGATTAAAACCCCTCAGCAATTCTCATCACCAGTAAAAAAAAAAAAGTACTACATCACTACACATGATCTTCTTCTTCTTTCAGCTTTTCCCTTCAGGGGTGGCCACAGCAAATCGTCTCTCTCCACCTATCCCTATCTTCTGCGTCCTCAACACTTACACCCACTAGCTTCATATCCTCATTTATTACATCCATATACCTCCTCTTGGCCTTCCTCTTTGCCTCCTGCCTGACAGCTCCATGTCCAACATTCTCCTACCAATATAGTCACTCTCCCTCCTCTGGACATGTCCAAACCATCTTAACCTGGCCTCTCTAACTTTGTTCCCCAAACGTCCAACATGAGCTGTCCCTCTGATGTACTCGTTCTTATTCCTGTCCAACCTCGTCACTCCCAAAGAGAACCTCAACATCTTCAGCTCTGCTACCTCCAGCTCTGACTCCTGTCTCTGTCTCAGTGATACTGTCTCTAAACCATACAGCATGGCCGGTCTCACCACTGTCTTCTACACCTTCCCCTTGATTCTCGCTGGAATTTTTCTATCACAGAAATCAAGACACCTTTCTCCACCCATTCCAACCTGCCTGCACTCGCTTCTTTACCTCTTTCCCACACTCTCCATTTCTCTGGACTGTTGACCCCAAGTACTTAAACTCCTGTACCTTCTTCACCTCTTCACCCTGTAATCTTACTGTTCCCTCCCTGTCATTCACACACATGTACTCAGCCTTACTACGACTGACTTTCATTCCTCTTCTCTCCAGCGCAAACCTCCACCTCTCCAAATTTTCCTCCACCTGCTCCCTGCTCTCACTACAGATCACAATGTCATCTGCAAACATCATTATCCAAGGAGACTCCTGTCTGACCTCCTCTGACAACTGGTCCATCACCACAGCAAACAGGAAGGGGCTCAGAGCCGATCTCTGATGCAGTCCCACCTCCACTTTGAACACTTCCTCTGTCTGAGCTACAGCACACCTCACCACTGTCCTCATCACCTGTGTTCCGCTCACCAACATGTCCATTAAAATCTGTTCCTATCACCACTCTCTCATGGGAAGAGAGTGGGAACCAAAGGAATACTCTCTACCACCTCATCTAATTAACTCCAGAATCTCTCTTTCTCCTCTAACTCACAACCTACCTGTGGGTCATAACTACTAACAACATTCAACATCACCCCTTCAATCTCCAACTTCAGACTCATCACCCTATCTGACACTCTCTTCACCTCCAGAACACTACTCACAAACTCCTCCTTCAGGACCACTCCTACCCCATTTCTCTTACTATCCACACCATAATAAAACAGCTTGAATCCTGCTCCTATACTACGAGCCTTGCTACCCTTCCACCTGGTCTCCTGTACACACAGTATATCCACCTTCCTTCTCTCCATCATATCAGCCAGCTCTCTACCTTTCCCTGTCATAGTACCAACATTCAGAGTTCCTGTTCTCAGTCCTTACCTTTCCTCTTCTCTGTCTGTCTACGCACTCTTCTCCCTCCTCTACTTCTTCAACCAACAATAGCCCAATTTCCACTGGTGCCCTGTAGGTCAACGGCGCCGATGGCGGTTGTTGTTAACCCGGGCCTCGACCAGTCCGGTATGAAATTCAGAGCACTGACAATTCGCATGATTAAGTTTGGCAATGTTTTACACCGGATGCCCTTCCTGACACAACCCTCTCTATTTATCCGGCCTTAGGATCGGCACAAAAGTCACTGGACTGTGACCCCCATGGCTAGATTATCACTACACATGATCAAATTTAACATAAATCAATTCAGGGGCGTTGTAGAAAAAATGTAATTATTAAATGTATATCTTTCCTCAAGCAGTGTTGTTCTAAGTTCATTTTAAGAGTTTAGTTTTAGTTTAATTTAAATTGTCAGAAGAACAGAGAAAGCTGTACATACACATGTGCAGGAGAGCTTTCATTATATACAAAAGAAATCCAAAGGTAGATACTGTATATCCAAAAAAGGCAAAGATAGGTCAAAAATCTTCAGCTAATATATAGGCCAGAATCATGCTGAATCAAGTCAGAATCATGGTCACACAAGGCAAAAACAGAGCAAAACACAGACTGTGGTCAAAATGGAGAACAGGCTACAAGATTTGGAAAGTGAAAAAGTTTTATACAAGAAGTAATGATTTTAGTGTGAATAAATAAAATAGAATGCCTTACCTGCACATTGCACAGCACATAGCATATTTAACATTATTCCAGTTCAGAATGAAATAACAGTATTTGATTTATATGTACATTTTCCAAATAATACAAATTTTCAGAACTGGGTAAAGGTTTTCGAAATAGTCACATTATGAAAAGGATTTTAACATTTTTTTCGTGGAATACAAAAAACACATATATGCTTAATTGATAATGACCTTTTTATTCAATAATCACTGGAAAAGCATTGGTGAATAAGAAAGTGCAGGTTAACTCTCTGCTGTGTCCTGCATCAAGTGGTCAGATATTCACATCTGCTAATAAGACTATTTAAGACTCTCAAGTCAGTCAGTGGAAAAGATTTTTCTTATGTCAGGCTTAAACTCTGCAATAAAATTCCACTGAATATTGACAAAATTTAAGTAGTTTTTGGTATTTAAGTATGAAGATTTTTCATGAGTAACTGTCATAAATCAACTGACAATCCATTAGTAATTGTTTATTTGTTATTGAATATGATTTTTCATTAATACCTTGCATTTACCTTCAAATATTTTAATCCCACATGTTAAGCTCAGCAAAACTTTTTTCATCAGTTGGTAGGAAATAACTGAAGTATTCAGTAGAATATGAAACATACCTGAAATGTGAAGGAGTTAAACCATCAGTGTTGTAGCTGATAAATAGTGTATCACAGTGTCTTTCAGAGCCATTCTGTGGTATCTGATGAACCAGCATTGCTATTTATTCTCTTTTAGGCTTGATGACATATTACAAACAAGCCCTGCCTACTTTTCCTATGTTACAAATCAGATCTGAATGGAAATCTGAAATGAACAGGGCATGACGGATCAGATGGAGGACTGGATCAAGTTCAAGATCAACTTACCTTCAACTTCTCTTTGGTGTGTAATTTAAATTAAGATCATGCTGATCTGTAACCATGGATATGGCCTCTTCAGGACAGGCCTGAGAATCTGCAACTCTACTGACAAAAGAGTACAGTTAAAGGATTTATGTGATGAATCTACATTAATTAGTCCATCATATTGTCATGTCATGAAGCTGAAGACAGTTGTAGGTGCAGTAAAGGAATTTTATTAAAGAAAAGGCAGACAAATCTGAACCACCAGAATAGCACAAGGAACTATTTTTTCTTTCAATACAAATAAATTTATTTGTATATATCAATGGACATTGTCTCATAGCAGCTTTAGAGAAGTATAGAAACACTGAATAAAAAAATAAATTTAAAACTGAATTACTATTTATCTCTAACATGTATCCCTAATGCAAAAAGCCTGAGGCAATGGTGGCAAGAAAAAATAAAATAAGTGAATAATATAAATGTAAATAATATCCTTTTACCAACAGGTTATGGTCATGAGAAATTGTTCCATTGTTCAGATTGTACCAAGAGCTCCTGAAGAAGTAATAGGTCAGCGTATTTTCAGTTCATAGACACCACAATTGTCTCTAAGTGGTTCTATTTATGACAGTCCCCTGGGTCTTGGTCTGTCCAGGCAGATCTATACCCAGCAGCAGTGAGCACCACTAAGCAACGAGACTCCAACCAGGGGTAGAGCGTCTGTATGGATCTGCCAGGTCTGGAAAGAAGAAGTGGTCACACTGGAAACTCAGAACAGAGAACGGGAGAGAGAGAGAGAGAGAGAGAGAGAGAGAGTGAGAGAATGAGAAAAATATTGGGTGTGCTTGTAATCATGTGATGGTTAAAGACAATGTAAATTATGTGCAAAGTGCAAGCAGAGACTCTGGCAAGACTAGCTATGACAGCATAACTAAAAGGGAGCGCCAGAAGGTAACAGACATGAGGACTTCCTGGGACATAAAACGTCCAAACACTTCACAGCAAATTTGAGTGACTTGAAAGGGTGGTAAGTCAACAGCATCCAAACATCCCAGTACACCAAACACTCTATGCCCATGAACCCTACAGGTCTGCTCCTTTAGTTAAAGTGTCTTGTACAATAATTGGAAGGCTGTTCCATAAGTGTGCTTTGTAAGAAAAGGCTCTGCCCCCTGCTGTGGCCTTTGCTACTTATGGTACTACCAAATAGCCTGCACATTTTGATGTAAAGTATGAACTAGTTTTTCTGCATTGTGTAGTGACATTATTTTTTTTTTTATCTCAGCAATATTTCTTAGATGAAAGAAAGTTATCCTGGTGATATTATCTATATGAGCTTCAAATGAAAGAACAGAGTCAATAA
Organism: Hemibagrus wyckioides; assembly: GCF_019097595.1. Classification (NCBI taxonomy): domain Eukaryota; kingdom Metazoa; phylum Chordata; class Actinopteri; order Siluriformes; family Bagridae; genus Hemibagrus; species Hemibagrus wyckioides. The sequence goes on from NC_080718.1 coordinate 85,334, forward strand.
TTACACCAAGGTCATTTACTGCTGAACATAATCAAACAGAAAGACCATCTAGATTTACTCTGTAATCAGAAAGCTTACGTCTGGCTGTATGTGGTGCTAGAACAAGCATTTCTGTCTTGTCAGTTTTAAGCAAGAGGAAGTTAGTGACCATCCACTGTCTAATGTCCTTTACACATTCTTCAATCTTAATAAGGCGATGTTTCTCATCTGACTTAGCTAAAACAAATAGCTATGTGTCATCGGCGTAACAGTGGAAGCTAATACCATGTTTACGAATAATGCAGCAAGGGGTAGCATATATAAGGAGAAAAGCAGTGGGTCTAAAACAGAACCTTGGTAGGCTTAGAGAAGTCACCATGTAGATCTACAAACTGATAACGATCAGTCAAATACCCAGGAAAGCCAGGAGAGGGCTGACCCCTTAACACCAATAACAGTTTTCTAGCCGTTTTCTAGTCAATGGTGACAAAAGCTGCACTAAGATCAAGTAAAACCAGCAAGGAGACACATCCCTGATCAAAGGCCAGTAACAGGTAATTTACCACTTTAACCAGTGCTGTCTCTGTGCTATGATGAGGCCTAAATCTCGACTGATACATTTCATGAATGTTATTCCTATGTAAGTATGAACATAACTGCTGTGCTACAGCCTTTTCTAGGTTCTTGGAGATAAATGGGAGGTTTGATAGACAGCTGACAAGGGTCAAGGCCAGGTTTTTAAATTAGAGATTTGATAACCGCTAGTTTAAAAGATTTAGGCACATAGACAGTGCTAAGGGAAGAGTTTATAATTTTTAAAATGGGTAGTTACTGGTATTATTTGTTTAAAGAAACATAGATAGATAGATAGATAGATAGATAGATAGATAGATAGATAGATAGATAGATAGATAGATAGATAGATAGATAGATAGATAGATAGATAGATAGATAGACTTTATTGAGAGTAAGAAGGAAGGAAGAAAAACCTAAAATATAGAATACAATAAGTTAAATTAAATGTAGCGTTCTTTGTGACAATTAATCTGAATGAATCTTTTGGAGAATGAACTTCGCTGACTCTGTAATGTATTATAGAGTGGGTGAGATGGATGATGGTGAGCCTTGCGAATTAGCTTGTTAATCCTGCTGGCATCCCCCCCCCCACCCCCCAGAATCTTGTTACAGACATTGAAAGATATGCGCTTCCGCAGAAAATAGAGTCTGCTAATTCCCGTTCTTTTATATAGTGTCAGTGTGGGTCCTCCAGTCCAGTCTGCCATTTAAGTGTACATCCAAATACTTGTAGTTAGTACTTGTAGTCAACAATTCCAACCTCCTCGCCCATGCTGTTCATGAAGATTTGTGAACAGAAATGGAGACAGGTTGCAATGGCTTCATCTTTTTTTTCCTTCAAGTCCTGTGAAGAAAAAAAGCACACACAAACAAAAGAAATCAGACATGGATTCTCCAGGAGAATCCACAGGTACAAACAACACAGTAATCACAGATGCACACATATTCTGAATCCATAAATTATACCAGAAACCCTAGTGGTAGCTTACAGATAATGCTTACACACACACACACACACACACACACACTAGCTGCACGTATTCACAGGCACTGAGGCTCCTATGTAAATTAAAAAAAAAGTTAGGTGAGTGCTGAGAGAAACAACTAATGAACAAATAACAAATGAACTCAATAACTAATAATAATTTACAGTTATTGTCTAAATTGTGGCTGTTATAATATTTTAAGATAAATTTCTCCATAGTAAGTTTTAGAAACAACTCATGTCTTGGAGTAGTGTATTAGAAGAGAGCTGAAATATGAAGGTAAACCAATAATTTTATGGTTTTATTTTGACTTTGTGACCTTCAGAGACTATTATACTTTATGTGATAAAGTGAGCTGCATATTCATCTTCCTTCAGGCAAAACACCTTTTGCAAATCACTCCCTCCCTTTGCCCTATTTTACATAAACATGTTTTCCTGAATAGCACTGGCATCATAGAATTCAGCAAGAGGATTAAAATGTGAACTATATGGCAGAGCTCAAGTTTTCAATTTTTCATTCAGGGCACAGGGAGATTAATTTACATTTACATTTACACCATATGGCAGATGACCTTGTCCAGAGTGACTTACAAAAGTCCTCTGAAGTCTCTAACGATGAAAACATGTACACTGGTTCACTAGGTCATGGAATAAGAGCACCATGCAGACAGACAGATGATCTGTGTGGAAGGTCACTGTGGGTATATCTGTTGCATCAATTTGAAATAACACACACACACACACATACACACACACACACACACACACACACACACGTAGGGAGATATCCAGGTGTTAGGCGCCTCCCTTGGCAGATTAGAACACAGACATAAACTTTGCACTGTGTGAATGTTAATCAATAAATATATAAATTAGCTTTAATAATTAATTAATTATAATTTATAAAACACACATATATTCAATGAAGTTTGTTAAATTGGAAAAATATAATTTATTATTGATGTTTTTGTATTGTTTTAAAGTAACAAAGTGTGATAGCTCTGTGTTCAGCACGCTGGTAATGAGCTTTTCACTTCAAATATTTTGCCAGCAGTACTTGTCTTTCAAATGTTAATAAGAAACTTCTTCATCTGGCTCTACTGCTTCTCATTAAGTGAAGTAGAAGTGTTATGGTCTGAAATGTGCATGAACCTAGTCTAATATATAATGATTTTCATGCTGTCGCCATTTCAAAGCAAAAGCTGGTAAAAAAAAAAACTTAAAGGAATTTTATTATGAAATCTTTGTTCAGCTATTAGAAAAAGAGAGATCTAATTGCCTAATTGTTCTTTTTGAGTAAGATTACTTTTCTGGACATGTGTGTTCAGTCCTGTTGCTGTAGGTTTTCAAATAAAAGCATTCAAAAGTAAGTCAGCATAATCAGTTAGTGATTCAATTCAGTTTAATTGTATTTTATTTGTGTAACACTTTTAACTAATGATCATGCTCTCAAAACAGCTATACAGAAATACCAAAAATTTATATTAGAAATTGCAAAGTTGAAAGTAAAATTTATATTTGTGCCTAATGAGGAAGCCTGGGGAAAAGGTGCCAAGCAAAAACTCCCTGAGATGATATAAGGAAGAAACCTTAAGAGAAACCAAACTCAAAAGGGAACCTCATTCTCATCTGGGTGACACCAGAGTGTGTGATTATACACCGATCAGGCATAACATTATGATCACTGACAGGTGAAGTATAATACTGATTATCTCCTCATCATAGTGGATAGGATATATTATTCTGCAAGTATACAGTTTGTCCTCAAATTTGATGTGTTTAGAAGTCTGACAAGGGCCAAATTGTGATGGCTAGACGACTGGATCAGAACAACCCCAAAACTACAGCTCCTGTGGGGTGCTCCCGGTCTGCAGTGGTCAGTATCTATCAAAAGTGGTCCAAGGAAGAAACAGTGGTGAATTGGCTGTGGCCTCTTTCAGCAGGATAATGCATCATGCCACAAAGCAAAAATGGCTCAGGAATGGTTTAATGAGCACAACAACAAGTTTGAGGTGTTGACTTGGCCTCCAAATTCCCTAGATCTCAATCTAATCAAGCATCTGTGGGATGTGCTGGACAAACAATTCCAATCCATGGAGGCCCCACCTCGCAACTTACATGTCTTAAGGATCTGCTGCTAACATCTTGGTGCCAGATACCGCAGCACATCTTCAGGGCTCTAGTGGAGTCCATGCCTCAATGGGTCAGTGTGGTTTTGGCAGCAAAAGGGGGACCAACACAATATTAGTCAGGTGGTCATAATGTTATGCCTGGTCAATGTAAATAATGACCTTTCTACAGCTGTATATAGTCAAGTAGAATTGGGCAACCAAGAGCTCCTGAGCAACTTATAGGTCTGCCTGATTTCTGAGTTTATTATAGAGTTAATTCCTTCCTGCTAAATCCATCAAATGTTAAATGTTAGAGATCCAAGCACAAAACTGACCACTTCAACAGCAGTTCATAGCTGGTGTTAAAGTTTGCAAATAGCTCCATCCACAGCAGTCCTATAGGTCCATCGCCAGCAGCAGTAAGCACCTCCAAGTCACGAGATTTCAGACACAAGTAGGGCATTGTCTTGTGCTAGCGCGCTGACGGACGATTTTAGTTAACCTGCTAGTGAACTTGTCTGCCGGTTTAAATTACACTCTAAAACCCTCAACCGAGTTCATTAGCTTGGCTAACGAGAATTTATTTCCACAATATAATATTTATTGCCATTAATGGGTCACTTTTAACAACCCTGAGTACTGGTTTTACACTAAATCATGATTAGACTAGTGATTATCCAGTTAGCGCCCTAAAGGACTTGATTACAGATGTATGTTAGCTAGCTAGCGCATTTCGCTAATCATTTCATGTACACAATATCATATTGAGTATAAAGCTTGCTGAAGTCGGGTGAAGGTGTAAATAATTATACAGTATAATATTTAGATAGATTTTGGATGATGGACAGGGACAGGAGGTTTTTGAGACTTTAATCAGTCACATGTACAGTGAATTTACACAAGCTGAATACTAATGCTGATATTTGTCTGTTTATTCACGAGTGAACTAGCTAACAAACTCACAATATTATTAACTTTTCTGCATTAAAAAGAAAGTTTTTTACTCCTCCCTTTCTCTCTGTTGTTCAGACATGTGTTCATTTAAGATTAGTACATAAAATGTGTTTTTAAATAGAAAAATCCTCATTTCCGGGTGTGGAAAACACAGGTTTAACTACACTGTTAGTAAGCCTGGATAATTAACTTGGTAGCATCATTAAGATAAATAATTTATTCATTAGATCACAAATAAAAATGAGTGGAAGGTTAAAAAAGTATTTTAAATTAATGCTTGGCTATAAATTATAGCATATATTTAATGGTTAGCTAGTGCACTTGAAAACATGTCTACCCATTTTGAAATCTCATCACAATACAACTCATAAACTTGACTATTGGTTTATATGTACGATAGAAAATATTAGTTGTAATTGAAGTTATAATTATGAATCACATACATATAAAACTAATTTATTACAGCTCCTGTTAAAACCCCGAGAGAAACACCAAGGGCTCCTTCTGTCATGGTTGTTGAGCCGATCTCTCTGCTGCATCCCACCATACGCCGCCATGTACCTACAGCTGCTGTTCTGGTAACCAAACCTTTCATTTACTTACTAAAAGCAATCTCTGAATTTTCCAAGCAGCAGAATGTTCAGTGTGTTAGTATGAAACTGCTATGATAAAAAGCCCTTATGATCTTCATGCTTTATTTTTCACAGTTTCTCAGGACTGGTGAGCTGTACAGCGTCTGCCGAAGTGTTCCCTCCCACATTGCAGACTCCTCCCTCTCACATGTAATCACAGTATTCATTACTCTGATGAAGAGATTTGATATTAATGATTTTTAGAAGAGCATTTTAATAAAATATATCTTGAGTTTCATCTTCCCGTTATTTGCAGGAATTCTCTTATTTTGCCCACACTGAGGATGGTTTCACTGGCATTCAGGTAAGGGATTATTTATTGTGGCATTGCAAAATTGTGTTAATTGCAGTGACTAATTGTGTTTGTGTGTGTTAAGGATGTTCGGCCAAACCTTCAGCTGCTGCCGTATGAACATCGCCATGATCCATCCAATACCTTTCTGGTAAACAAACCTTTACTCAAGCTGTTTTTACTGTAAGGAAAGTGACAGAATGTTTGATGTGTTATTATGAAACACAAACACACACATCACACACAAACACACACATCACACAAACATACACACACATCACACACAAACACACACACATCACACACAAACGCACACATCTCCTTCTTTACAAGTTCTCTTTTTTTTTTTGTATTTCTAGTCAGTGAACACTATTCGATCCTTCATCAGGAGGATAAGGGGCCCTGAAACTCAGCTCTGCTGGGTTCTGTACAGATTTTTGACAAACGACTTAACACCTGAGTCGGTAAGAGTCTTAACATGGATTAAAAAGAGATGCTAGAATTGTAGTTTGAGAACACAATCTGTTTTATTGCATTTTCTTTTCTCATAATTTAACCCTGGCATTAACAGAGCTTGTCGTCTTTCTTTCCTAAAGTTAATGGGAGGATACTTGGACCACCTGCTGGAGTTCATCAACATGTGGGATGCAGACGAGGAGGAGCCTGAAGCAGAGAACTACTTCACAGAGCTTATTGTAAGTGTTGAATATCTTCTGACGCCACGATACACAAATTCTCACCATTGTATCTGTAAGACAGTGACATAATACTGGATTTGTGTGTGTGTGTAATTTGTTGATAGGGTCAGCTTACAGGCCTTATAGATGTATTCTACGCTCAGCCACGGTTACGGATCTCCTCCAGCAGCACATAGAGAAGATGATGAAGACTTTGGAGAGACTCTGAGCAATGTCTTTCCCTTACCCCCACACCTCCCCATTTCCCACCATACACACACACACAAACAATTTTTTTCACTAGTTAATTCCCTTTTAATACTTTTTTACATTTCATATTTTGTCCCTACATTGCTCAAGCTCTCCACAGGTAAGTATAAATTTATTTTGTAATTAAATTCTAACATTTTCAAATATTTTATATTGTTACTAACATTATTATCTCTCCTATTTTCATCCTCCTATTAAGCCCCCCATCACCCCCTCCTCCCTCATCCCTCTATGTAGATCTTCATCTGTAAATAGTTCAAAATCTGTAAATAGTTCAAAATCTGTAAATAGTTGCATCTTTTATTATAGTGTTTATTTAGTAATCTTTAATAAAATATTTGAATTGCATCTATTACAGCCTCCTTCCGATTATTTCTATGCATCAAAATCATTTCTATGCATCTTTTTAGCACAAACACATGAAATTCATTTCTCACTAAAATACAAATCCTTTTTAAAGAGTGTCAGAAACTTTTAATCATTCACTACAATGTGAAATGAAAATGACAATAAAATACAGATAGCCTTCAAAAATCCTTCAAGACCCAACCTGTCAGGATTAAAGTCTGAAATTCTAATTGTAAAGGATCAAAAATCTGAGATGACACCATCTTACACATTTTAGTGGATTTGTTTACATGGAATAGTATTGACAAATGCACAAGATACTTCATTATAGTTAAACATCCTTAAATGAAGCCGTAACTTTATTATTAATAAAAGAAGAAATAGAAATTTTTTAAGGTATTTTCCCTAAATAATGCTTTATGTAAGAACAACAACCTAAAATCTTACTTAGATTAGACGATAAAATGAGATGTACCTTTATCTATACCAGAAGTATTTCCTTACTAATATCAAGAAATAGTGTAAAATTGTATAAGATAAAAATAAACAATCAAATAAATCTGTGTGTACATATATAGCTATGTATAGATGTAGAGATGCTCTAACCCAGTCATGTAGCACTTTTTTGTGTTATGCTACTAGGTATGAAATAAATGAAAACATTATTAGTAAGGCTTATAGAAACTTATGAACTGGTTCATTTGTGTTAATTCAGTTTTTTATTGTATCTTGTGCACTATATGTAAACTTTATGTAAAAGCAGAGCTAAATAAAAAAAATAAAATGCAATTTTTATGATCCCTCTTATTTATTTATTTGTTTGTTTGTTTTACATTTTCCATATTCTGCTAGTATCTAAACTTATGATGTCAACTGCATTAGTGTTGGCAATTTTATATCCCTGTGTGTGTGTGTTGGGGGGGTAAAAATGTAATGAATTAGTATGAAGTTCTTTATTAGTAAAAAGTATAGAAGGCTGTTTCTTGCCTTTACTTCTCCTGCTGTTGACCACGCCCCCTTTTACTTACATTTACATGGCATGTGATGCCTAATGTGATGTCACATTAATTGTGTTATAATTTATCACACAGTTTCACTGGTTAGACTTTCACTTCTTTATTTCTTTATTTCTTTATTTTAATAAACAATTGTAAGTCTCTGTGTTTTAAACTCCAGCTGTTTTTAAATAGTCTACAGGGGTACAGATCATTCAGTAAAACCTTTGTTAAATTGCCTGCATATGTTACAAAGGCATACACACCATTTGATTTTTGACTCCTTATGCATCAAAAGCATCAACATATTTAAATGTACAGAAAAAGTTACAGAATTCAATTTTTGCCACACTGCAGTTTTGGAAACAGAAAACAATGTGATTCTACTTTCAGTATCTAATCAGTTCCTCCAGGATTTTGTGATTCTGAGATCACAGAAATGAAAACAAGATCAAGCAAATTCAATTCAGTTCAATTTATTTGTATAGCGCTTTTAACACTTCTCTCAAAGCAGCTTTACAAAAGTATAGAAACATAGAAAAAATGTTTAAATGAAAAAGTTACTATTATTTTAAGTTACGTTACTATTTATGTCTAAAATGTATCCCTAATGAGCAAGCCTGAGGTGACAGTGGTGAGGAAAAACTCCCTAAGATGATATGAGGAAGAAACCTTGAAAGGAACCAGGCTCAGAAGGGAAGCTCATCCTCATTTGGGTGATGATATTCAGAGGAGTTTGCCTTCTTTCAGTTTTGTCCGTGTTTCAATACCTGGCCCTTTAATTAAGCTACACAGAGATTGTCACAAATCATTGTTAAATCACATCTGTGATCATCCTTGTAACAATTTGATTGAAAATGATATGATATTGTATTGCTTAACTGTTATGAAACTGTATTTTCCTGTACTTTAGGATTCACCCTGCACTTCCTGATGAAATATTTATGATAAACACACATATGTATATACCACAATTTAAATCCAATGATCTAGAGATGTCCAGAATACCTCTAATCAGTTAAATATTATCACAAATAGATCTATTGGGTCCACAATATGTCTGGTCTATATGAAAGAGGTGACCAATCACTTCTCTTAATCTGGTAGCTAGTGTTTTTGACAATACCTTCAGTAAAAGGATGTGATGACCGCTCTCCTGCATCCCACAGGCAATGACCCTCTGGTCAAGCTATCAATGAGTACTGCTAGCAAGTCATCTCCTAAAACTTCCCAGAATGTACTGTAAATACCATCTGCACTGAAAAAAATAACTCATGAACTCAGTTGTGGGCAGGACTTCCATCCAATAAATATATATAGCTCCAACTCTGTCAGGAACAGGTGGACAGTTCCCTGCCAGGCCTAGAGAGGGAGCTGGCAGGTGATTCTGTGAAGCCTGCTTTATTGTGTGTATTTTTTTGTGCCACTCCTTTCCTATTGTTCTCGTTCCCACCATGTCACCTGTTCCCCATTAGTCTTAATGTTGTGCCCTATAAATAGGGATCCTTTTATACCTGTCATTGTTCTATGTTTGTAAGTCAAGTTTCTGTTCATGGTTTAGTTTCTGTTAGTGTTGTCATGTCTTCGTTATTAGGTTAGTTTCCCCATGTCTTGTGTTTATGTTAATAAAGCAGTGCCTTCTGAATCCTGCATATGGGTCTTCTCCATGGCGTGCTGATGCACGCAGCGTCCACGGAGGTCCGGGTTCACGCACGGGGCGGCAGAGACCGGACGCGACACTCATCCATGCACTGTAATTTAATTGAGTTAGTCCAACTAATTTTTATCAAATACAGCTACAATAATAACCAGTAAAAAGTAGACTTTCATTGTGTCGTCACTCCTACCTCTGGGGCATCATTTTCATGTCTGTTCCTTCCCCTATTGTTACACCTTGCTCAGAGATATAACATTAAGGGAGACGACACAGCGGAATAAATATTTATTACAACAAAATTAACCAAAATAACATAATCAGGACATCAGTATAATCAGAGTCAATCAGTATGAAATGCAAGTGAATGGCTGCACAATGAAGTGTGGTCAGTGCTAGTGAATGGATGCGAAACAAAACATAATGCCACAGGTTTCTGATATTTTTAAACTTTATTTTTTAGGACCAAATAATTTGTGATACAGAACCTGATCTTAAAATCACAAATATTAATTTGTTAAAAATCTCACTGGCTTCTGTCCCAGCTTTATAGGGTCTCCATTACTGCTCGCAGGTGGTAGTAGCTGGATCATCAGGAAAGCCTGGGCTGGAGTACGGAGTGGACCAACCTGAAGTAATCTCTGCTACTTGTATGTTTAGTACTACTGCCATCTAGAGGACAATCAGATGAACATCAACTAATCTCTACAGTAATCACCAACACAGGACAGGACACACAGAACAACCCATACCTCACAGTTTGTAAAAGTGTATATGATTCTAAACAACAAAGGTGAAGAGTTAAATCTAGCATTGAGGTTTAAGATCAAGAAAAGAGTGTGAAAGAAAGTAATGAGGAAGAAATAGAAAAGAAGAAAATAGAGATAACAAATGGTGATGCTGTAGAGGTAGAAAACTCAAGGGATATTGATATGACAGAAAATGATAACCTGCTTAAAACACCAACTTTAAAGAGAAACACTAGTGGAAAAGACAAAGGGAAAAAATCAGAAAAAAAGGACAGGTTCAGGAAAACCAGGATGATTAAATGGGAGTTGAATCTGATATCTGTAGTAACTCTGATGATTCAGTAATGGAAAGTGAGAGTGAATCAGTGAGCTCACTTGACTCAGTCCCTCAAAGAAGAGCTAGGAGGAGTGCTTATACTCCTGAGAAAATTAACTCCTTTCTGCAAACAACTAAAGTGATGAAAGGAATTAAAGTAGAGGAGTTTTTTCCAGATGGTGGATCGTTTATAGAGTCAGCAAGAGTAGCAATGAAAGAAACAGGGCTGGGGGTTTAACAGAACAGGAGAAATACAGGTTAAAGAAAATTGTGCAAACGTTGAGTTTAAGCATGTTGAATGATGAAAAACAAGTGTTCTACTTTTCTCTTTGTTTTTTTGTGTTTGTCTTGCTCAGTGTCTTTCTTTATTCATTTTATGAGTAATTTAAGACTGGGCAGTTTAAACATAAACGGTGCGAGAGACTACAGGAAGAGAGCGATGCTCTTTGAATTAATGAGACAAAAGCATATTGATGTCATGTTTATTGAAGAAACACACAGTGACATGCAAGATGAAAGTGAATGGATGATGGAATGGGAAGGAAAAGTGATATTTCATTTCATTATTGGATTTAAATTGTGGTATATACATATGTGTATTTATCATAAATATTTCATCAGGAAGTGCAGGGGGAATCCTAAACTACAGGAAAATACAGTTTCATAAGTTACGCAATACAATAAACAATCAAATCATTTTCATATTGTTACAAGGATGATCACAGATGTGATTTAACAATGATTTGTGACAATCTCTATGTAGCTTAATTAAAGGGCCAGGTATTGAAACACTGACAAAACTGAAAAAAGGCAAACTCCTCTAAATATCATCACCCAAATGAGGATGAGCTTCCCTTCTGAGCCTGGTTCCTCTTAAGGTTTCTTCCTCATATCATCTTAGGGTGTTTTTCCTGTGTTTAGAGTTAAATACTAATTTAACTTTAAACTTTATACATTTTTCTATGTTTCTATACTTCTGTAAAGCTGCTTTGAGAGAAGTGTTAAAAGCGCTATACAAATGAATTGAACTGAATTGAATTTGCTTGATCTTGTTTTCATTTCTGTGATCTCAGAATCAGCCAAAAGTATTTGCTCACCCATCCAAATATTCAGAATTAGGTGTTCCAATCACTTCCATGGCCACAGGTGTATAAAATCAAGCACCTAGGCATGCAGACTGTTTTTACAAACATTTGTGAAAGAATGGGTCTCTCTCAGGAGTTCAGTGAATTCCAGCGTGGAACTGTGATAGGATGCCACCTGTGCAACAAATCCAGTCGTGAAATTTCCTCACTCCTAAATATTCCACAGTCAACTGTCAGCTGTATTATAAGAACGTGGAAGTGTTTGGGAACGACAGCAACTCAGCCACGAAGTGGTAGGCCACGTAAACTGATGGAGCGGGGTCAGTGGATGCTGAGGCGCATAGTGCGAAGAGGTCGCCAACTTTCTGCAGAGTCAATCGCTACAGACCTCCACACTTCATGTGGCCTTCAGATTAGCTCAAGAACAGTGCGCAGAGAGATTCATGGAATGGGTTTCCATGGCCGAGCAGCTGCATCCAAGCCATACATCACCAAGTGCAATGCAAAGCGTCGGATGCAGTGGTGTAAAGCACGCCGCCACTGGACTCTAGAGCAGTGGAGACGCGTTCTCTGGAGTGACGAATCGCGCTTCTCCATCTGGCAATCTGATGGACGAGTCTGGGTTTGGCGGCTGCCAGGAGAACGGTACTTGTCTGACTGCATTGTGCCAAGTGTAAAGTTTGGTGGAGGGGGGATTATGGTGTGGGGTTGTTTTTCAGGAGCTGGGCTTGGCCCCTTAGTTCCAGTGAAAGGAACTCTGAATGCTTCAGCATACCAAGACATTTTGGACAATTCCATGCTCCCAACTTTGTGGGAACAGTTTGGAGCTGGCCCCTTCCTCTTCCAACATGACTGTGCACCAGTGCACAAAGCAAGGTCCATAAAGACATGGATGACAGAGTCTGGTGTGGATGAACTTGACTGGCCTGCACAGAGTCCTGACCTCAACCCGAACCTTTGGGATGAATTAGAGCGGAGACTGAGAGCCAGGCCTCCTCGTCCAACATTAGTGTGTGACCTCACAAATGCGCTTCTGGAAGAACGGTCAAAAATTCCCATAAACACACTCCTAAACCTTGTGGACAGCCTTCCCAGAAGAGTTGAAGCTGTTATAGCTGCAAAGGGTGGACCGACGTCATATTGAACCCTATGGATTAGGAATGGGATGTCACTTAAGTTCATATGCGAGTCAAGGCAGGTGAGCGAATACTTTTGGCAATATAGTGTATACATTATATATATAATATGAGAAATTATTTGATTTGGTTACTTTACGTTGTGTCTTACTTTAGAAGTTTTTGAGAAATGTCGGAAAGACCATCTGCTATTGATAGCCGACTTCTTTAATATTTCGGTTCCATGACCCACTAGCAAGAATGTGGTTAAAGCCGCGTTGTATGAGGTACTAGTGGAGCAGCAGATCTTACCTGAGCGGGAGGTGCTTCCGGGCGTCGCTACTCGGCCACCTCAGGCTCCCAGCGCTGCGGGTGCCGATACGGAGCCTGGAAGTTGGTTGGGTGATGAAGCCTATTTTGAGCTGCTTCAGGCCGGCTCTGTAGATCCCGGGATGCAGTTTGGGGTTGCCAATAAAGCGGCAAGAGTGTAAGATTTGCTGCGAGTTGCTGCGCGTTCAGGAGAAGGAGTTGGATGCGGATTGGAAGAAGCTCGACCTGGCTGCTCCACAAAGCCAGTGCCTCTTCCACGGAAATTCTGCCCATCAGCAGCAGCATCCTCTGCCCCCACTGGGACTGATGTCTCCATCGCGCCAGCATCACCGCTAGCTCCGCTCCTGACCTTGCCAGTAAACCAGTGTAGTGGGTCGAAAACAAATGTGTAAAGAGAGTGTACGTCTACAAGTAAAGTAGACATCCCACAAAACAGTGAAACAAGGTCACATGATGTTCAGTTTAATTTAGTAATGTTTTCTGTATTTTGCCCTAACTCTGAAAGTGTTTTATTTTGTGTCTCCTCTAGAGGGCGCTTAGCGCTTTTGAGACACTGAACTGCGGAGCTCAGGTCAGAGTTCATTAAACATCTCTAGAGCTCGCAGGTGAGCAAAATATGGTTTGTTAATCGCTTGTCAACATTAAATAAGTCATGATGTTTTGTTATACATTTGAGTGTAGATAAATTTGTTTTGATGAAACGGTTGTTAGATTTTGTAAAGCGGTTGATTAATTTGTGTGATCCGTGAACAAATGTGTCAAGAAACAGTGACAGATAAGCAAGCAGGTACACAAAATGAGTTCATAGGTGTGTTTGAAGAATTTTATATATGGATTATAAGTACATGTGGACGTGGATGTGAGTTAAATGTCTGTTTTGCTTCAGAGTTGAAACCAGTTTGAGTTGAGCCAAGATGGCGGCGAGTGTATTGGAGTTGAGCCAAAATGGCGGCGAGTTTATTGTAGTTGAGCCAAAATGGCGGCGAGTTTATTGTAGTTGAGCCAAAATGGCGGCGAGTTTATTGTAGTTGAGACAAAATGGCTACGTCCATGTGAAACACAGGGTGAAACGAAATGGCAGACCTGTTTAATGAAAAGGCAAAAATAGTTTTTATGTTTTGTTTATGATTATGTGGACAGTGAATAAGTGGATTAAAAAAGGGAAAAACGTTTGTGATGTGAATTACTATTAATGATATGAATGTATAATGTAATGTATTGTTCATTTACATGTGCCATATTGAATCACAGACAGTCATGGACTATTTGAATACATGGACTTTATTAGAATACATGGCATTCACATCGAGTTTACATGGAGTTTGAGTTTTATTGTTTTAATTTTTGGTATTTTACAAACTGTTTGTTTTCTTGAAACTGAATACCTTCAATTCATGATAACATTATAAAAGAAAAGGGAAAGAATGCAGAGTTCATTAAACATCTCCAGAGCTCGCAGCATATTAATGTGTCTCTCTGATTTTTCTGCAGTATTGACACCACTGTGTATTCTACTTACTCAGTCGGGTGTCTTTGGTCTGAGACGGTTAACACCAGCCTGCTTTCGATGTTAGCCGACATGTTGGTTTAGTGCCTGTATTTAGAGAAGATGAAGCTGATACTTATTTTTCTGTGTTCGAGCGAATAGCCACACCGTTAAACTGGCCTAAAAGTTTGTGGATGCTGTTGTTGCAGTGTAAACTGTCAGGAAAAACTGAGGAAGCCTGCTCCGCTCTCACTCTTGAACAGAGTCTAGAATATGAAGTTGTTAAGGCTACTGTTCTTCATGTGTATGAGTGCGTGCCTGAAGCTTACAGACAAAGTTTTAGAAACTCCTTTAGAGCAGACAGCCAAATCTATGTAACCTTTCTGTTAAGAAATTGGCAGGGTTGCCTACATCTTTCCAGGAGGTTTTCAAAGCCCTGATTACAAGATTCCCTGGTCTGTTTGCTGATGTCCCATCTCACACAAAGTTAGGTGAGGTGATCGTGCAGCACCCATGTAGAACAACCCCAGCTAAGTGAACAATTATGAAGGAAGAAACAGAGTAGTTACTTAAATGTGGGTTAGCTGTCCATAGTGAGCCCTTGGTGTTCACCTTGTATTTTAGTGTCCAAGGCTGATGCCTCGCATCGTTTTTGTACCGATTATCGACTCTTTCCCCTTCCTAGAACGGAGGATTGTGTAGATTGTGTTGGCACAGCCAGGTTTACTAGCAAGCTGGACCTGTTAAAAGGTTATCGGCAGGTACCCCTCACTTCATGGGCATCTGAGATTTCTGCCTTTGCTACCCCGGGCAACTTCCTCCAGTATACAGTCATGGCTTTTGGTCTCCGGAATGCCCCCTCCACATTTCAAAGACTCATGAATTGTGTATTGGGGAGGTCCCGAATTGTGCTGCTCACCTCGATGATGTGGAATCATATTCATGTATATTTGAATTGACGTGATTTTTAGAAGAGCATTTTTGTGTAATATGTGCACTGATAAAGAAACATCAACTAGTTTGCAAAGTGTTGCTGAGAAGAATCAAGAATTAGAACCGAAAAGACATGACTTTTGTCTGACATCTCTCTGTGCACGCACAAACACACACACACACACACAAATACCACGAGAATGTGCACTCGAATATGCTCTAGAACCGCTCTTGTGATACTTTAATGTCATATTATTAAACAATAAAAAAGGAGACTGACAGAATTATTATTTTTCAGAAAATGTTTATTGCACAAATATTTGGATAATTTTATATCATCTTATAGTTTTATAATTTAATACCTTATGAAGTCAATAATACTAATGTAATATTGTATTTGTCATAAAATACTGAGACAGGAAGCAGTCACATTACAAGAACGAACAACGTGAATCCAAAGACTTGTTATATAAACTAATCTTTTCTGTTTCCGGCTCAGACTGCGTTGCCATACGGGGCTGTCACGTGATGAACAAACTGATTCGAACCGAGGGCGCGGGAGATGAATCATTCTGTTGGGTATACAGGAGACGGCACGGCATAGCTTAGTTTAGGATGTTACGTGACAAGAGAACGAACGAATTCGACCCAAAAAATCCGGAGGTGAGGTGATGAAGTAACAGACTGCATAGCCTCAAGACACAGGTAAGCTATTACTTATAATATGACAGTTCTTTCTTATTCGAAATGTGATCAATATGTGCGTGAGTAGATGTGTTAGGGAATTAACATGGAACATTTTAATTACATTCTGCTGAAGTGAACGAAATGACTCGAAAAAAGATTCGTTCATTTTGCTGAACGAGATTCAAAGAACCGAATCAGTAAAATGATCCGAACTTCCCATCACTAGTGTGTGTGTGTGTGTGTGTGAGTGAGAGAGAGAGAGAGAGAGAGAGAGAGAGAGAGACGTCAGCTAGTGAGGGAAGAGGTTTTTTTTTTTAAGTCGTATCGTCTTTAAACTGATATTTAAGCAGAGCACACACGCTGGTTTGTTTAGATTTCATATTTTAACTGTAACTTTATTTTGTGTTTATTATTCGATAATTTTTTGCAATAGTTTAAGCATGTATAGTTTTTATATATGTAACGGAGGCTTGCGCTAGGTGCCGTGCAGCGAGTTGTATAAAGCATGTTTCAACTTGCTTATAAGTCACCTTGCTTTTACTACCTTTACTCCACTGATCTCAGTAGTATTATAAGCTGCACTTTAGCTTATTTGTTAGCGCGCCCGAGCTTAAGTGTGCTATAACTTTTCATGCTGATAAGTATTGTAGTTTATTTTATATTAATTTTTAAATGCATTTGTTATGGACTTCACTTCCTGCACACGCTAGAAACATGGTTCCAACGTTAAAATGTTGCTCATGTTGTGCTTAAGTGTGCTATTATGTTTCATGCTGAAGTATTATAGTTTATTTTATATGCATTTTTAAATGCATTACGGACTTCAGACCGCTACTCTGTGTGTGTGTGTGTGTGTGTGTGTGTGTGTGACGTCAGCTGAAGTGAGGGAAGAGGTTGGACGCATCTTCTTTAAACTGTTCCCAGCGCACACACTAGTTCGTTTAGATTTCATATTTGAACTGTGACTTTAGTTTGTATATTATTTGAGAATGTCTTGCAATAGTTTAAGCATATTTAGCGTGTATATCATATATTGTGTATTTGACGGTGGCTAGTGGTAGTGCATGTAAAGTATTAGTACCACTGATGTCAATAACATTACAAGCTGCAGTTTAGCTTATTTGGTAGAGCGCCCGCCTCCCATGCTGGAGACCCGGTCAGAGTGGTATTTATATATTATTTGAGAATGTTTTGCAATAGTTTAAGCAACATATCGCTTAAACGGTAATAGCTAGAAACATGCTTCCAACGCTAAAATGCTGCTTAGGTATGCTATTACTTTTCATGCTGATAAGTATTATAGTTTATTTTAGATGGATTTTTAAATGTATTGTATTTCGTGTGTGTGTGTGTGTGTGTGTGTGTGTGACGTCAGCTAGAGTGAGGGAGGAGGGTTTTTTTTAATTATTTGAGCATGTCTTGCAATAGTTTAAGCAACATATTTGCAATCACACTCGCATTTTCTTCTGGAAATGCAACATTCTAATGCAAAATGCTATTGGTTTCATTCAGAAAAACACAATTGCCAAGCTATAGCTAGCACTAGCAACGTTTTTGGGCCCCACAGTGTTGGTGTGCTCCAGATGGCAGGACCCTGCCATGTTAGAACACCTGTACAGGTGTGTGTATGTGTGTGCGTCTGTGTGTGTACAGATGTATGTGTGTGTGTGTACAGGTGTGTGTGTGTGCATGTGTGTGTGTGTGTATGCACGTACACAGACAGGTGCACTTTTTTGTGTAGCCAGTCTGCGTCTGCCATGTATTTTGGGATGTAGGAACTCCCATGTACAAAGAGTAAGTATCCTGACTAGGATTTTAAGATATGAGCGACTCAGCCCCATGAGGCCTCACTCAGTTTTTGTGCTAAAACATGTTCACACTGGTGTCTTAATGGTTTAATCCCAGCCTACACATCTGAGTGAATGTCACGATTAGCTGATTTCTATGAACAGTTATCACATGAAGTGAAGTTATTAGGTGTTTTTTCTCCTCATGCTGCTTTTTTTTTTGTCAGACTGACAGACTAGCCAAATAGAATCAGAAATCAGAATCAGAAAAAGTTTTATTGCCGGGTACAGCAAAGGGTTAGCAAAGAGCACTTTACAGTACTAGGAATTTGTCTTGGTGTCAGGTGCGAACATTTACACAGGTATGAGATGTCTGTACAAATGTACACAATTTTAGAATAGAGCTAGAATAAGTTAAATAAATACTGTATAAAGTGACATGCAGGAGAAGTAGTGCAATTTAGAATGTAAAAAGTGAAAGTGACTGTCCAAACATTACAGATGTGAAGTATGTACACAATCTCGCTAATGCAAAATGCTATTGGTTTCATTCGGAAAAACACAAATGTCGAGCTATAGCTAGCACTAGCTAGCCAAATTGCTAATGCAAAATGCTACCGGTTTTATTCAGAAAAACACAAATGTCAAGCTATAGCTAGCACTAGCTAGCCAAATTGCTAATGCAAAATGCTATTGGTTTCATTCAGAAAAACACAAATGTCGAGCTATAGCTAGCACTAGCTAGCCAAATTGCTAATGCAAAATGCTATTTGTTTCATTCGGAAAAACACAAATGTCGAGCTATAGCTAGCACTAGCTAGCGAAATAGCTAATGCAAAATGCTACCGGTTTCATTCAGAAAAACACAAATGCCGAGCTATAGCTAGCACTAGCTAGCACAATAGCTAGCTAGCGCAATAGCTAATGCAAAATGCTACCGGTTTCATTCAGAAAAAAAAGAATGCCGAGCTATAGCTAGCACTAGCTAGCACAATAGCTCATGCAACATGCTATTGGTTTCATTCAGACAAACGCGAATGCTGAGCTGCAGCTAGCACTAGCTTGCCAAATAGCTACTGCAAAATGCTATCGGTTTCATTCAGAAAAACGCGAATGCCGAGCTACAGCTAGCACTAGCTAGCGAAATAGCTAATGCAAAATGCTATTGGTTTCATTCAGAAAAACATGAATGCAGAGCTATAGCTAGCTCTAGCAACGTTTTGGGCCCCACACTGTTGGTGTGCTCCAGATGGCAGGACCCTGCCATGTGAGAACACCTGTACAGGTGTGTGTGTACAGATTTGTGTGTACAGGTGTGTGTGTGTGTATGCATGTGTGTGTGTTGGTTTCATTCAGAAAAACACGAATGCCGAGCTATAGCTAGCACTAGCTAGCACAATAACTTGTGCAAATGCTGTTGGTTTCATTCAGGAAAACATGAATGCCGAGCTATAGCTAGCACTAGCAACGTTGGTGGGCCCCACACTGTTGGTGTGCTCCAGATGGCAGGACCCTGCCATGTGACAACACCTGTACAGGTGTGTGTATGTCTGTGTGTGTGCGTGTGTGCATGTGTGTGTGTCTGTATGTGTGTGTGTATGCATGTGTTTATTGGTTTTATTCAGAAAAACGCGAATGCCGGGCTATAGCTAGCACTAGCTAGCCAAATAGCTTCTGCAAAATGCTATCGGTTTCATTCAGAAAAACACGAATGCCGAGCTATAGCTAGCACTAGCAACGTTGTTGGGCCCCACACTGTTGGTGTGCTCTGGATGGCAGGATGCTGCCATGTGAGAACACCTGTACAGGTGTGTGTGTGTGTGTGTGTACAGATTTGTGTGTACGGGTGTGTGTGTGTGTACAGTTGTGTGTGTACGTGTGTGTGTGCATGTGTGTGTTGGTTTCATTCAGAAAAACGCGAATGCCGGGCTATAGCTAGCACTAGCTAGCGAAATAGCTAATGCAATATGCTATTGGTTTCATTCAGAAAAACACGAATGCCAAGCTATAACTAGCACTAGCTAGCCAAATAGCTAATTAGTGTGATTGTGTAAGTGATTATCGTCACTCTTTATTATTATTATTATTCCGGTTCCTGGACTCGCTACTAGTCCTAAATGGTAATAGCTAAAAACATGGTTCCAACGCTAAAACGTTCATCATGTTATGCTTAAGTGTGCTATTACTTTTCATGTTGATAAGTATTGTAGTTTATTTTATATTAATTTTTAAATCCATTTTTTTTACGGACTTCACTTCCTGGTTTCTATATGGACATTTAAAAAGAGTGCACACAGTTCGGCTTTTGTCGGAGGTTATCGGTAGCTTCCGTAAACAGGAGGTTTGTTTTTTAAGGTAGTATCGTGTTTAAACTGTTGCTACAGCTTGAATTCTAACTGTACCGCTACATGCTACCTTAAACTTCAGCTATGCTTCACTCCCTGGGCTTCCCGGACATTTCAGCATAGCGCGCACGCTGGTTAGCTTATTTGGTAGACCGCCTGATAATACGATAATAGACATATTTGAACTGTGACTTTGTATGACTTTACAAGTGGCAGTTTAGCTTATTTGGTAGAGCGTCCGCCTCACATGCTGGAGACCTGGGTTCGAGACCTGCTCGGAGTTGTATTTATATATTATTTCAGAAGTTCTCAGAACAGTTTATATATTTATATATATATATATATATATATATATATATATATATATATATATATATATATATATATATATATATATATATATATATACACACAGTGAAACCTTGACTTACGAGTGACTCAACTTACGAGTTTTCTGAGATACGAGCCGTCACTCGCTCAATTTTTTGCTTTAAGATATGAGCCGAGATCTGAGTTACGAGCGAGCGAGCTTACGCCACCCGCCACTTGGTAGCCCAGCGAGCGGTCAGTTCATGTGGTTATCACTCCAGGTCGTGCGTTGGCGCTGTGTAACGACACTTCCTCACTCATTTTCCAAACATTTTGAAAGGGAGGAAGAAACAAACCTCCTTGGACAGGTTTTTATTGAAACGCCCTGCAAGTGAAAGGGCGTGGCGAAAAAGGCAAAAGTCAGAGATGAAGATGATTAGGTGAAGTTAAAAAAAAATAAAAAAGTAGCAATAAAGTGTAGCATAGTGTGTAAGTTAAATTTAGCAATTAATTGTAGCATTAAGTGTGTAGCGAGTAAGTTAAATTAAGCGATAGAGCACGAAATGAAAAACGCCACCCTCCTCCTCCAATCTCCTCCACCTCCGCCATCATCTTCGTCTGATCTTCAACGTAAATACACTTAATGAAACCAGTTTATTTTTTTACATTCTCTTTTATTATGTATTATTATTGTTTTATACATTATTTGTTATTTATAAAGTACATTTTACTTATTTAAAAAACACGTAACAAAAAAAATTGGTGTGAAAAAAAAAATATTGGTTTATTTTATATGGATTTTAAATGTATTTTTCAAGGACTTCAGACCGCTACCGTGTGTGTGTGTGTGTGTGTGTGTGTGTGTGTGACATCAGCTAGAGTGAGGGAAGAGGTGTTTTTTAAGGACACATCATCTTTAAACTGTTCCTACAGCTTGAATTCTTACTCTACAGCCACATAAACTACCTTAAACTTTTTAAACTGTGACTTTTTAGCTTTTAAATATTATTTGAGCATGTCTTGCAATAGTTTAAGCACACACTAGTTTAGATTTCATATTTTAACTGTGACTTTAGTTTGTATATATTATTTGAGAATGTATTGCAATAGTTTAAGCATGTATAGCTTTTATATTTGTAACGGAGTGTAGTGCTACGTACTGTGATGTAAACCTCATCTTAATAAGTTTACTTGCCAGTGAAAGCTTTCATCGCTTGTGGTACATTGTTAGTGCACCCGCCTCCCATGCGCGAGACCCGCTCAGAGTTGTCTTTATATATTATTTCAGAAGTTCTCGCAATAGTTTAAGCAACATATCTCATATATATATATATATATATTAGTTCCAACGCTAAAATGTTGCTCATGTTGTGCTTAAGTGTGCTATTATTTGGTAATTATGTGGTAGAGCACCCACTTCCCATGCTGGAGACCCGGGTTCGAGACCCGCTCAGAGTTGTATATATATATTATTTCAGAATTTCTTGCAATAGTTTAAGCATCATATCGCTTAAATGGTAATAGCAACAATGTATTTTTCACGGACTTCAGACCGCTACTGTGTGTGTGTGTGTCGTCAGCTAGAGTGAGTGAAGAGGTTTCGGGTTTCGTACGGACATGTAAGCATGGTCAGCCAGCCAATCAAAGCTCCCCCGGGAAATCGGGGAAATCTTTCTCGGCCAATCACATCGGCCCGTTACATCCGTTACATGTTTCTTCCCCAATCCCGGCGCTGAAAAGATGGACAGACAATGATGGCCACGCCCGTCCGAGCCAATCGAATCTCTCGCAATTTGATCATTCTCCGCTAATCGCGTTCGTTCGCGCCGATGGGCCCGCCCACGGAAACGGATGAATCCGCCAATCAAATCGTGCACGCGCAGTGACATGTCATTCAAGTTACGTGTTTTCACCTGCAGTGTGTGTTTTCGTATATCGCGTATTTACCTGTTTATTTTAATAACTTTTGGAGTATTATAATCATGTGCTGTGATTAACCTTAATTTTTAGGAGGATTTGGAACATTATACCGCCCCAGGTAAGAGCTGTTTTTTGTTTAAATCCATGCCTCGATGTGTATCATGTATTGATATGCGTTATAAGTATACAAAAAAATTATTCATCATAGTGTACTGGTATTATTCATCATAGTGTACTGGTATTATTCATCATAGTGTACTGGTATTATTCATCATAGTGTACTGGTATTATTCATCATAGTGTATTATTATTATTATAGTGTGCATTATTATGTACAATTTATAATATAAGAGGGCTGGAAATTGTACGGAATTGCATGTTGTTCGTTTTTATTTATTTAATTATGATATTATTCAATTCAACATGCTGAATTTAACTTTCACAGATTTTCAACTACTAAAGCCTCAAAAATCAAAAGGCCATGGCAGTTTTCCAGTACAGGTGTGTGTCCCTCTGCAGCTGGGGACAGACCTGCTCCTCACCAGAGGGTATGTATAGAAAAGACAAAGCCATACCGTGTAATCTTTAGGTTTTGTGCCAACTGACAGTGTTTTTTTTTTAATGTTACAGATAAGTAAATGTCCAGTGCAGGCCTGTGGACACATGACTTTTTTCAGATTCTCCCACTCAAGTTATTGAGGAGAATTTGGTATGTAAATATCTCAGTATATTACATCTGAAATATCTCACCTAAACTCTTTACCCACTGCTTAAATTTTACTGCCATATATGTAGACTGTTAATGTATATTTTCTTCATCATGTTTTACGCATACTGGCGCAAACTGGTGCTGTTTCCATCGAGCCCAGCACTTTTATCAAGCATGGTCCCCACACCGAACCCAGATTCGGACCCTGGACATGGACCCTGGAGCCTCAGCAACCAGCACTCCCCAGCCCAGCAGCGCTCCACCCTACCTGATGGTCCATCAACCAAGCCGTGTTCCTCCAACAGCATTTCAACCACCTGTGCCACGTCAACCACGTGCATACGTTAGGTGAAGGCCGACACTTGCAGAAAGTGTGGTCGTTCTAGGACATCAGCAACTGGACATAGCCAAGACAAGGCCAGAATTTATTGTCCAGTGACAGAGATGATGACAGAACAACAGTTGCTCAAAAAAATAAAGAAAATATAGATATGTTGCATATAGCACTTGTATTCTTACAAAGTTGCATGTATTTTATATTTAAATATTTGATGTTTAAATAGTATTTTTCTGTTTTGTTTGTAGTTTAATATATTGCTATTTTATAATTTGTCACTTGTATTTATTATTAGGGTACATGTATTAAATAATGTATTATTTAAATTGTATTTGCACATTATTCAACTGCTGCTATACGTACTGTATTGTCTCTTTGCACTGTCTTTTGTCTTGCACTGTTTGCACCATGTTGCACACGATGTCCTTTATGAAGCTAGGACAGCTTACTTTCCGTCCTTAGCTCTGTGTTTTGTAATTATGTTATGTTGTTTATGTAGCACCAGGGTCCTGGAGAAACATGGTCTCATTTCACTGTGTACTGCATCAGCTATATGTGGTCAAAAGGACAATAAAAGATTCTTGACCTGACTTGAATGTATTCTTTGTTTTATCATTATAAGTTTATTTAGGTGTGTGCTTCAACATATATATTTAATAATATAAATATTGGTAGGTTTTTGTTTTAATTAAAAAAATTACAAAACAGGTGCATATAAATCACACGTGGCACTCTGTCTCTCCTTTGCTTTCTTTCTTTTCTTCTCTCTTCTCTCTTTTCTTCCTTCCCCTCCTTCCCCATTTTTTTCCTTTCTTCCCCACCCGAAGCAGACTATTGAACTTTGGCGCAGCTAGTAGAGCGGTGGACTGTAGGTGCTTACAAAAGAACATCCTTAGGTTGCCGTTTCAAATCCGGCTCGAAGGATGGCGTTTACCAGCCTCCGGGAAGCACACCGTTTGTGTGCTGCCGCTAGCTCTGGCCGGGCACAAAAAAGAGCTTGCTTCCCTGACCGGGAATCGACCCTGGGCCGCCCCAGCGAGCTCGCCGAATCCTAGCCATTAGACCACCAGGGAGACCCAGACAGGTTTGTGGGCCTCGTGTGGCTGGGTGCAGCACCCAGGATTGGCCTCTAGTGGCGATTTATGGCAATTCCAGATGAGTTACACCCGAGGAAACAGCAGTTTAAACAAATTCGCTTTAAGATCAACAGACTGTCTCAAAAGACTTAAAAGAGGTCTCAGCTGCAGGGTCACCAGTTTGCAGTCTGTCCAGAGTCCCCGTGCGTGTACACCTGGTGTTCTCCGGTTTCCTCTCACCACCAAAAGACACGCCAGTAGGTGGATCGGCTGAAACAAATTGCTATTGGGTATGAGCGAGTGCGTGAATGTGTTTGCACAGTGCCCTGTGATGAGCTGGCGAGCCATGCAGGGTGTACTGCTCACCGATCAGGTCTAGACAAGAACAGGTATCTCTGTCCTATGGAAAAGCTTTGACGTGCAGCGATGCACACAAATGTTCACATCTGACCGTTTTGGCCCATCGCTTTTGAGGTGCCTGGTGGACAGAGTGAAACCCTGCGCATTAGGTCCTCTCTGTATTTACTTAGTTTAAGTCAACGCACCGGCGAGGGCGGCCACGCGTAGAAACCTGAGATTGCAAACGGGATTGTAAAGTTTGTCGGTGAAGAAGGGTCCAACATCGACAAGCACGTTTATAGGCCCCAGTAAATCTGGCCTAGCGCCCCTGAAACCGCTGCGCTACGTGGCTCGTAACAGACAAAATCGCCAGGGGTCCCGTTTGCCAGGTCGCTGCCAAAAGGCCGCTCTGAGCCCTCCCTTCGATAGCTCAGCTGGTAGAGCGGAGGACTGTAGGTGCTTACAAATGGACATCCTTAGGTCGCTGGTTCAAATCCGGCTCGAAGGACGGCTTTTACCAGCCTCTGGGAAACGCGCCGTTTCAGTGCATCGGCTTCTTGCGGCCGCTAGCTCTGGCCGGGCGCGAAAAGGAGCTCGTTTCCCTGACCGGGAATCGAACCCGGGCCGCGGCGGTGAGAGCGCCGAATCCTAGCCACTAGACCACCAGGGAGACTTGGACAGGCCTGTGGGCCTCGTGCGGCTGGGCGCAGCACCCAGGATTGGCCTCTAGTGCCGATTTACGCCAATTCCGGATGAGTTACACCTGAGGAAACAGCAGTTTAAACAAATTCACTTTAAGATCAACAGAATGTCTGCACAGACTGTCTCAAAAGACTTAAAAGAGGTCCCACCTCTCAGCTGCAGGGTCACAAGTTTGCAGTCTGTCCGGAGTCCCCGTGTGTGTACACCCGGTGTTCTCCGGTTTCGTCTCACCTCCAAACGACATGCCAGTAGGTGGATCAGCTGAAACAAATTGCTATTAGGTATGAGCGAGTGCGTGAATGTGTTTGCACAGTGATGAGCTGGCGAGCCATACGGGGTGTACTGCTCACCGATCAGGTCTAGACAAGAACAGGTATTTCTGTCCTATGGAAAGGTTTTGACATGCAGCGAAGCACACAAACGTTCGCATCTGAAGGTTTTGGCCCATCGCTTTTGAGGCGCCTGGTGGACAGCGTGAAACCCTGTGCATAGATAGATAGATAGATAGATAGATAGATAGATAGATAGATAGATAGATAGATAGATAGATAGATAGATAGATAGATAGATAGATAGATAGATAGATTCAACTTCATTGTCATTGCAGAGTGCAGGTACATAGCAATGAAATGCTGTTTAGCATCTACCAGTGCAAATAGTAGAAATTCTGCCAATGAACAGGTGCAGATAAATATGTAAATATGTACATCGATAAATAAGGCTATGTCAGAGTGTGCATAGAGAAGTATGTGCAAGTAATATTTACAGTAGATAAAGTGACAGGTGTAATTATAATTGTGCTAAAAATGTGTGCATTATGTAAAATGTATGTACAACAGTAACAGATAATATACATATATTATATAGTATGTATAAATATAGTATATGTAAATGTATATAAATAGATAGACAAATAGATAATACTAGGTGTAATCTATGAAATGGACAATATGTACAATAATTATATTACACACTGAGAAAAAATTATATTATAACAGAATGTACAACAGAATGTTTAACAGTGAAAAATATTATATTAACAGAATGTACAGAGTGGAGCAGAACTGTAAAGTGGTAAGTGTAGAAAGACATGAGTGTCCTAGCGGTGTAGTGTAGAGTTCAGTAGATTTATGGCTGAAGGAAAAAAACTGGCCCTAAACCTACTGGTTCTGGTGAGGATGGACCTGTATCTCCTCCTGGATGGAAGGTTGAACAGTTTGTGACTCGGGTGGGAGGAGTCTTTGATTATTTTGTGTGTTCTGCGCAGACATCTACTGTGGGGAAGAGACCCAGTGGCAGGTAGTTGGGTGCCGATGATGCGTTGGGCAGTTTTCACAACCCTTTGCAGAGATTTTTTTTCACACATCGTGGAGCTGCCATGCCACACTGTGATGCAGCTCGTCAAGATGCTCTCAATGATGCAGGGGTAAAAGTTGGTCAGGATCTTGGGGGATAGGTGAACTTTCTTCAGTCTCCTTAGGAAGTAAAGACCCTATTGTGCCTTCCGAAACAGAGTTGAGGTGTTCAGATGCCAGGACAGATCCTCAGAGATGTGGACACCCAGGAACTTAAAGCTGGAGACACGCTCTACTTCAGACCCATTGATGTAAATAGGGGAGTGTCTGCTGCTGTTAGATATCCGGGAGGTCTGGAGAAAGTGCAGGCCACTCCATTTGAGGTACCCCAGCCTCCAGCAGCTGTTCCCTAATGATGCGACCTCGATGAGCTGTAGGATTGTCGTCCATGATGAAGAAATTAGGCCTGTATTGTTCATGCAGGGGCACAATGACTGGATTAATGATGTTATTCAGGTAGTATTGGCTTGTCACTGTACCATTCACAAGATGTAGGGAGGTTCTGTATTGAGTAGACACACCTGCCCAGACTGTAACACCACCACAGCAGTGGCTGATGCATAGCGCTCTCCTTGACGTCTCCAACATCGTTGGCAGCCATCATTTCTGCTCAACGTGAATTGACTTTCATCAGAGAACAGCACTGAGGTCCACTGGTCCCTTGTCCAGCGTAAATGCTCCCTGGCCCGACGCCTGTGCCTGGTGGTGTGGTCAGGTACCCTTGCAGGTCGTCTAGCATGCAGACCACATTGATGTAAACGGTTTCAAATGGTCTGACATGACACTTGGGTGCCTCTTACCTCCCTTAAATGTGCCTGGAGTTGAGTGGCATTCATCATCCGGTTCCGCAGGGCACTGTTCACAATGAAGCGGTCATCAACGTGGGATGTGGACAAAGGACGTCCACTTCTATGCCTTTCTGTGATTCTTCCAGTCTCTCTGTATCTCTGTTGCAACCTGCTGATGACACTCTGTGACACTCTAAGCTCAGTGGCCACTTCCCTCTGAGAACATCCTGTTTGAAGCCTCGCAATGGCGAGGTACTGTTGGTCAATTGTTAGGTGTGGTCTTGGTCTCATGATGTCAAAATGTAAACAGCATGATGAAGAGGACTGTTTAAATACCAATTCTAATTGAACCAGAAAATGTATTGGTCAATTCATGGATCAAACACCAGTTGTGAATTTTGCCGTTAAGCACCTTGTTAGAAAACAGCAAGTTATGCAAAAAGTACTGAAACACTGAACAGTTGGACATGTGCATTCAAAAGTGTAGAGAAGGTCAAATTAAGTTCACCTGTAAAGGTTATAGTGCATTTTAGGTGCATCCTGAAATTTCACCCGAAAGCCGAATATCCTTAACTTTTTTTAAAATTTATATTATTAAATCTATATTTAATAATATAACTATTGATAGTTTTTCGTTTATAGATTTCTATACTTTGTTAGTATTTTATAATAATTTATCACTTATGTATATTGTTATGGTGTGTGTCTTGGGCTGTATTATTCTTATCTTTGAAAAAAAAAAGACAATATTTCTAACAGTAGGTCGTACTGAGAAGCCATATTTTGCAGATAATTAAATAATCGAAGTCAATTAACTACACAGGACTTAGAACTTGACTCATTTTGATAGCAGGACTGTTTCTGTAGACTAACAGTTGCCATTTCAAAACAGAATGCAATATTTAATCCTTGTCTGAGGTGGGATTCGAGCCGGGTCGCTGTGGATGGGAGGGGGACTTGAATTTTTACTGATTTGTTTGTAAAAAAGCACATTTTTAAATAAAAATTTACAAAACAGGCGTATATAAATCACACGTGGCATTCTGTCTCTCTTTTGTTTTCTTCCTCTTTCTTTTCTTCTCTTTTTTCTCTTTTTCTCTCTTTCCCCTTCTTCCCCATTTTTTTCCTTTATTCCGCACCCGAAACAGACTATTGTTCCCCAGCTTCAAGCTACTAATGCTACAATTAGTCTGTTTCTTCACAAATTAACTAGCTAACTAACTCACTAAGGTTTAAGCATTAGAAAGAAAGGAGAGGAAAACTTACAAGGTCTCTCTCTCTTTCTCTCTCTCTCTCTCTCGCTCTCTTTCTCTCTACCTATCTACTAATTATTAAACTTGGCCATTTTAATGTTGTAGATTTAACAGAAAATATTAATTGTAATTGAACTTACATGAAACTCATTTATTGCAGAACCTGTGGATTTGCAGGGAGAATCATCAGATACTCCCTCAGTCCTCCAGGTAGGTGTCAGTAAAATATTTCAACTACATCTGAAACGTGTAGGCTGCTTTTGTCTAAGGGTGTGTGTGTGTGTGTGTGTGCGCGTTAAGGTTGTTGAGCCAATCCTGCCGCTGCTGCCCACAGAAACTCACCCCACATCTTCAGCTGTTGTTCTGGTAACCAAACCTGTCATTTATTTACTAAATCTGATCGCTCGGTTTTACAAGTGACAGAATGTTTGAAAGTGTTAGTGTGAAACTGCTATGATAAAAAGCACTAATGATCTTCATGTTCTACTTTTCACAGCCCCTCAGTGCTGGTGAGCTGAACAGCACCTGCTGTAATGTTGACTACAACACTGCAGACTCCTCCATCTCCCAGTCTGGGGTATTGTACAGTGCTGTAGCTGAGATACAAACACACACACATCCTTCTTTACAAGTTCTAATGTTTAGTTTTGTTTCTTTTTTTCTAGCAAGTGGACCTTAGGAGAGACATCCTCAGGTTTATAAGGAGTCCAGAGAGTCGTCTCTGCTGGCATGAAACTGCACACTGCTGGACGCTCGAGGTAATCACAGTATTTCTTACTCTCATGAAGAGGTTCCACTTTAACGATTATTAAAAGAGAACTTAAATGAAATGCGGTTGTAGATCTTGAGTTTCATCTAATTGTCGTTTGCAGGGATTCCCTTACCATAACAACTGTGAGGACGGTTTCCCTGGCATTCAGGTAAGGGGTTCAGGTAAGGGGCAGTTACTAATTGTGTTTGTGTGTTTTAAGGTCGTTGAGCCAAACCTTCAGCTGCTGCCAAAAGAACATGACCAGGAATCTTCACCCATCCTTCTGGTAACCAAACCTTTCATTTATTTACTAAAGCTGATCACTGGATTTCACAGGGTTGTTTTGATTGTAAAGAAAGCGAGAGAATGTTACTTGTGTTATTATAAAATCGCTGTGATAGGAAGCAGTTATGTTCATCATGCTCTTCATTTCACAGAGGCTCGATGCTGGTGAGCTGATCAGCGCCTGGCAAAATATCCAGTTCCTCTCTGCACGCACCTTTACCTTCCTGTCTGGGGTATTCTACAGTGCTACAGCTGAGATACAAGCACACACATCCTTCTTTACAAGTTCTAATGTTTAGTTTGGTTTCTCTATTTCTAGGCAGTGGACGTTAAGGGATACTTCCTCGGGATGATAAGGGGTCCTGAGAGTCGTTTTTGCTGGTTTAAAACCACCAAGACGCGCTACTTCGACCAGCTGGTAATCACCATCTTTGTTACTCTGATGAAGAGAATTGATATTAATGATTATTAGATGAACACTTTTGTGAAGTAGATCTTGAGTTTCAGCTAATTGTCATTTGCAGGGATTCCCTTATCGGACCATCATCGAGGACCAGTTCACTGCCATACAGGTGCGGGATTATCTTTTGTGGCATCACAAAACTTTTGTTAGTTGCAGTGACTAATTGTGTTCACTTCAAATTGTTCTCTTAAGGCTGAATATGGGAAGGTTACAGAGCTCATTTCAATTTCATGAAGTCTGTATTGTAGATAGTAACTCTTGAAATTTTGTAAACATATGGGTCTAGAATGTTAATTTTTCTTTCTTTTTTTAAAATTTAACAGCGAACCTTGGTGTCCTGCACGTTCCTGCATGTGGCTAAAGATGGTCAGGTGAACATCTCCACCTGGGAGCAGGAGCAGGTTGACTCTCCCCACAGTGATTCAGAGGAACAGTACAACTCTGAGGTAATTCTGTGTTTCAGACCGGATGTGTATCTACATATGCTGCTATTCCCCTGAATGGGAGGCTGTAACATTTACTGTGTGAGTTTTAATGATTTATTGCTAATGTGTCTTTCAGGAGAGTGAGGAGAGCCTTAGCCAGGAGGAGATGGAGGTGCCCTTTACTTGGTACGATTATCTTCATAGTTTAATGGTATGAAGGTGTAATGTATGTTTAATACACTAAGCATGTAAATCTTTTGTTTCTTAGGGACCATCTTACAGAGAGAGGGGTAACTGATATGTGATCCATGAGGCGTTTGCTGTGAGTAAAACCTTTGTTTAGCTGCTGTTTTTACTCAGGTAAAGTCCACTCTGCTTTAATTTTCTATTGTGTGCTGTCTTATATTCAGATTCATCTTACCTGCATCGACAATCAGAACTTCTTGTTCGTTATGGGGAAGAAGATTGTGATGCGTCTGTCAGCAGTTAACAACCAGGTGACTTCAGAATGATGATAGACTGTTTCCTTGTGCAACATACTTTCAGTTACTGGGCTTGAAAATGATGCAGTTGTTAAATAAATGTGGTAATGAGTAATTAAGGAATAATAATTAAAATAACAAGCATCAAAAGCTAATTTTATAACAATCACAGCCTTAGGATAACCCTAGGGCTCTGGGATATGAAGTAGTTGGACATTTGATCCATGTAATACATCATCTGTGTATCTTTAGTAAAGTACTGGACATGCTGAGGCTTACATACTGCTTCATTTTAGGGTTTAAAATGAGTTTCCACGTTGAAAACTATAGCCAAAGTGATTATTTTGTTTGTTTGTTTTAACAGGATGCAGGTCGTGTACAGCTGGCCTACGAGGCTCTGATTCATTTCCTGAAGACTCCTTCTTATCAGGACTCGATTGCAGCAGAGCTCTCCAGGTCCTATGTAAGCTTATAAATGCTTGCGTAACATGACTAATGTTTAAATCTAAAAGATTTTGATGTGATTGAAAACAGGACTCCATTATGTAAAGCTAATTTCTTTTTGGAACTTTTCTTTTCTGTGCAGGTCCACCACTACAACTTCGTGGACATCTTTTTCGAGCTGCTTCTATTCGGCTACTTCACAAACAGCTCAATACCTGAGACAGTAAGAGTCTTATCAGGAGATTTAAAAGCCATGCTTGAATGTAGTTTCAGAACCTGGTTTATTTCATCTCATTTTATTTTTCCATATTGTTAACCCTGATATGACATGGTATTAATGGAGCTTGTTGTCTTTCTTTCCTAAAGCTTAAGGGAGGATTCTTGGAGCGCATGTTTGCACTCACCAGCATGTGGGAGGTAGACATGTGGAAGCCTGCAGCAAGGACCTACTTTAAAATGCTTATTGTAAGTGTCTAATATCTTCTGATGCTGTGATTCTCAGTATTGTATCCTAAACTCAGTGACACTGTGTTGGATTATGATAGTGATGATGTCATTTGTCTATAGGACCAGCTTACAGATCTTGCTGAAATGCTGTTTACTCAGCCCCCGGAGTTCTACCAAGACCTAGCAGCCTTATCCAGCAAACTGAGACCTTTCCTCAGACAGCGTGTCCAGAAGATGATGGACATTTTGTGGAAGCTCTGAGCAATGTCCTTCCTTCTCCCCAATTCCTCTTTTCTTCCTCTGTTCCATTTCTTTTCCCTCACTTCTTTTCTATACATTGTTCAAGCTCCCCACACGTAAGTAGAAATTAATTTTATTCTTATTTTTGATTAACTTAATATTAAAGTATTTTCTTTTCTTCCCTACAGGTCTGTACAGTAAACCCAGCACCCAAGGAGTAGTTTTAATATCCCTCATCCCTCATAGAGTGTCCCTTATCAATCTATCCCTCTATCCCTGTCTTTTTAGATAACAGCAAATAGTAATTAGTATAAATAGTAGCTGCAAATAATATTGTTGTAAATAAACTTATAGTTGTATAATGTTTATATAGTTTACTTTAATAAATGTTTTCATTTGCTCCTATTACCGTCTCATTCTGATTATTTTAGTCATCAGTATGTCTGTATAATTTTCCTTTAAAAAGCAACACAACACTAAATGAACTTTTCACTTATATACAAATCCTTTTTAAAGAACTTCAGAAGCTTTAAGGTTTACTAAAATGTGAAAAATAACAAATAACATCAAACAAAATTCAGATATTTGTAGTCTTGGAAAGTTTGTTTCCAAAATGTAGAAAAATCTGTAACATTTGGGGAATTGCACATTTACATTTAAGCATCCAGAGCACAGTTGTGTATAAAAAGTCTGAAATCTTTAGATAAAAATCTGAAAATCTAAATTGTAGAGGACTAAAAATGTGGATTTACAGTTTACACCAAATCACACCACTGTAGCACATCATTTATAATGCAGTTACTCTGAACTCTCAAGGTTACTCTTTAAGAAGAAATAGTTTATAATATCAGTAGCCTTTAAGGTGTTTTCCAAAATAAATAAATAAATAAAAATCCTGTTCACAAAAATCAAGGTTGGTTAGATTTTTAATATTAGTTAACATTAATAAAGCATGAGCTTCAGCATAATTAAACTGCACTTGATTTTTTAACAAAGTACATTAACACATGATTTAACTGACATTTATTGAAATGTTAATGAAATACACCTTCAGTGACTAATGTTTTATTCAACGACTAAAACAAGTCCTCATAAATTAGGGTATATTAAATACAGCATGTTGCTTAATGTTGATAAATGACTGAACTTTGGTCTCCACCTCAGTTCTGAATTTTGCTAACAATGTGCATTAAAAGAAAACACACAAACTAATACTAGTCTTTGTTAGCATTGCTTATGGTGTATATTAATAGTGACATACATGGTTTGTTTATGTAAACTAATGTTAAATAATATCATTTAAGGGGACCATAAGGTAAAGCATTATTGATTGAGACATTTCCCATGTGAGTAACATAGTTATTCTACCATAATTTAAATCATATCTAAGGCTGGGTTTGATTAGGAGTGGGATTATTAGATAGATGAATTCAGACCCTCAGTGTGAAACATCACCCCCTGGACACAGGTGGACACAGTGTCCCTCATTTATTCAAGTGTAGGGTCGCTTGAGTTCAGACACCATTAGTCAGGTGTGACAGCATTAATCATACTGCAGAATTACTCTTCACTAAACAGCTTACGAGACAGATACCCCCTGCTGAAGAAATCTGTTTGCTTCACTTTTGTTCAGTCTGAATTCTTCAAATCTGTATTTGGCATACATTTCTTAAACCTGTTGTATTTTGCTAACATTTTAGGTCAGAAATTAAATAACTTCATGCTCAAGGGCAGTGAATAAAAAATATGATAAATAAAAACAAATAAAGGTACTTGTGCACTGGAAGATCCCAGACCCAGATAAATTATTTCCTCTTGAAATCCATCTGTTTTAGTCCAGTATTTTCCCAGACCACTGCAACTATTACTACATAATAAAACACCAGCTGCAAACAAGTGGAGTATATTTTACAGCACCTATCAGTACAAGTTATTTTATAGTGGGTTGATTAGCCTCTCACTAATTTTGGTCACTGTTCAAAATCATGTTTTTTTCTTGGGCTTATGACCCAGGGACAGGTTTGCAGAAAATTACATACTTGTTTAGGACGTCTAGAAAGCAGCCATAATTTTTTTCTAATACCGAAACCACAAAGCACTAACTGGTATAAACAGGTATAAATAAGCACTAACCAGTATAAACTGGTATAAGACAGCATAAACCAGCACTAACTGGTATAAACCAGTATAAACCAGCACTAACTGGTATAAACCAGTATAAACCAGAATTAACTGGTATAAACCAGTATAAACCAGCACTAACTGGTATAAACCAGTATGAACCAGAATTAACTGGTATAAACCAGTATAAACCAGCACTAACCAGTATAAACCAGTATAAGCCAGTATAAACTAGTACTAACTGGTATAAACTGTGTATAAACCAGCACTAACTGGTATAAACCAGTATAAACCAGCACTAACCAATATAAACCAGTATAACCAGCACTAACTGGTATAAACCAGTATAAACCAGCACTAACTATAACTATAAATAACTTATTCTATACCGTTTTGCCAGATCTAAAGGGCAGAAATATGAGGTGTGTCTGGGTTTATTTGATGTCCAGAGAATGCACTCATGGAAGATCATGTCTGATTATTTTTTAAGGCTTCATACAGAATCTATTCAGCTTCTGTTTCTGTTGACATGTGAGTCAGAATATAAAACACTCTTACTTAGAACTCCATCACCATATCACACAAAAATAATAATAAACATAATTTATTTAGAGTAAGCGCTCTGTGTGCTGCCATTGTCCAGTAAAAAGTCCATTATGATTAACTCATGTTAATAATAAGAATATGAACAATAAAATAATTACAACACAGGACAGCTGTTCTAACTGTTAGATTAGCTTTATTTCAACTCCACTGATCAAAATGTTTGCTTACAGTTGCCTTTTAGTCCTACTGCCAACACGATTTTTCCATTTTCAGACAGTTCACATTTATCTATGACAAGAAGCAAGATATGCCACAAATGATCTAAAACCACACCATCAGACTGAGCTTTGTCCAGCAACTTCCATGTACATTAGTGTCTTAAAGATCAATTTCAGCCACAGCAGTATGTCAGAGCTTGAGATGCATTTCCTCAAAACACCTGGAATCAGTTATAAATGTTGCCTGCACAGACAAAACAAGGACATTTTAAGACACATTGAGGCCATTTCTGTCATAAATGAACACACTTAAATTAATACACTAGCCTTCAAAATAAGGAATGTACAAAACAGAAAAGAAATATATAAAAGGTGGACACTTTATAGCCTTGCTAAGGCCATAATAAAATATATAGTGGGGTCCAAATGTCTGAGACCACTAGGAAAAATGCTTCTTTTTTGCATTTTTTTCTAATTTAATACATTCATTTGTTTTACAGATTATATTATTTGACAACTTGAAGTAAAATCTTTAAATTTATGCAAGATGCCTTTCTGAGTTTCTAGCATTTAGCAAGTTGCCTTTTTTGCTTTAAATGAGTTTGTGCATTTGAGCTGCATGGACACCACAAGTTTATGCAAAACCTTACAAGCCATTTTAGATTAAATGCATCAGTGTCACTTGAACACATGCTTCAGTAAAAAAGATCAGACATGAGGAAAATCTCACCTTTAAATAGACACCTAGAAAGAGTACAGAATCTTAAAATAACTATTGTTTACTTTCTATATTTTAAAGAGGAAAAAATGCAGTTGAAGAAAAATCCCAGATTATTAATGTGGTCACAGAATTTTGGACTCCATGCGTAGATTTGTTGTTTTACCCGAGTTGGTTTCTTCAAGTCTTTTGTTTTGCGGTGATTGAGTGAATCTGACATTTGACAAATTCAGCCTTTCAGCCTGTGAAATGTTAAAAAAAAACCTGTGAGGGTGGACTAATGCAAATTTTGTTCGTCCAAAATTCAATTTCAATTCAATTCAATTCAATTTTATTTGTATAGCACTTTTAACAAAGAGCATTGTCTCAAAGCAGCTTTACATGAGAAATGACATAAGAAAACAACAAACATATAAACAGACAAACAGTCCTAGATGTTATCCCAAGTGAGCAAGCCTGAGGTGACTGAGGCGACTGTGGCAAGGAAAAACTCCCTTAGATGGTATGAGGAAGAAACCTTGAGAGGAACCAGACTCAAAAGGGAACCCATCCTCATTTGGGTGACAATTGTGTGATGCAGATACAGCATGTGCATAGTGTTAAGATATAATTAACACAAAATTAAGAGATGACTAGAGCACAAGCCCCCATTTATGAATATTGAGGATTAATAAGAGCTTAATCCTAGAAGGAAAACAATGTTTTCTACAAATAAAGTTTAAAAGCTTAGGTTTATTCTGATTCAGCTGATTTTTTTTTTCAGTGGACATAATCAATACATTTATCACATTACAATTATTTATGTGAGTAATAAACCATATAAACATACTGTGATAACACTTTACATTAAGGCTCTGTTAACTTACTTTATTTACTGCATTAGTTAACATTAAAGAAATGCTTATATGAAAGCTTATACCGTCTTTATAACAGATCACCTTAGACCCTGAATCTGTTCTTGGAGCTGGATTTGATTTGTATTGTGAAATGTGAACTGACAGAAACTTCTTAACAATTACTGGTATACTTATGAAGAACAATTTACTTTAAAATAAATAACAGAACTGTAGGATGGGAATAATGAGGATTTAAGTGTTTTAAACCTAAGTGCCAGAATCTCTTCACAGAGCTTTAACTATGTGGTATTTCAAGATAATCACAGCCACATACAGTGTGATGAGATGAAATAATAATTCTCTTGGACTCAATGTCTAAGACACATGTATGACATTCACAGGGCTGATGAGACATATATAAAGCGCAACAGGAATAAGAAGCATGCAGGGAGGGGCTATGGGTAACAGTGGGGGTAAGTACACACATGGGTTCAAAGCTTTAAAGTGCAGTAATGCTTGTAAAAGTAACCTGAGATGAATGAAATTTAAAGTGACACAGTGTGTAGTAAGGTGTTAAGTCAGTAGTCTGTGTTATTCCTGCTGCCACCTCTGTATGATGGCCTTCTGCCTCTTTAAACAGCTGAGCACACAGACCCTCAGCCAAATATGGCAATTCTGTAAACTTTTACATTCATCCTGAAGGAAATTTCAGAGTGCTTTAAGTGAAGGAAAGTGCAGGGACAGGCCTTGTTCTCTTTCCACATCCTCCAGCTGAAATTAATCACCAGACCTAACTTATAAACACTGATTCAGATGTTTGAAACTGAAAAGTGTTTAAAAAAGAAAAGAAAAGAAAAACTATTTATTATATACAAGAAGTACAAGTATAAAAACAAATTTCATTCATGTAATTTAATTCATTTATTATTTTATTTCCTTAAGTGGTTACAGGCTGGTCTTCTTGTGAAAGTATATAAAGAGACTTAATGCTTTACTTCTATACTCTGTGGTACCTGTTAGTAAGTCTCCTGTATTAGGTCAATTCTCAATCTCACCACA
This sequence comes from Hemibagrus wyckioides, assembly GCF_019097595.1. Taxonomy (NCBI): domain Eukaryota; kingdom Metazoa; phylum Chordata; class Actinopteri; order Siluriformes; family Bagridae; genus Hemibagrus; species Hemibagrus wyckioides. The sequence goes on from NC_080718.1 coordinate 123,466, forward strand.
GGATGGCAGTATCGGATACATTTTATATAAAACAACGCGAAACCTAGAACTACCTGACAATCATTAGATTATATATCCAACAGTGAGATTGATTTGTTGTGAGAAAGCCTAGTGCATAAATTGATTGAAATAATAAGTTGCTGAATTTTCTCAGGAACAGCCATCTAGTTAAATTCAGTGAATGTCAGATGATGTTTGTGTGTTGCCAGGTGTGTAGTTTTCAGACCAAACGATTATTTCAGGTCTTGTGTGTGGCACATGTTCCATAATCTTCTTGCCAAGTAAGAATGTCACTTTTGAGAGATACAAGTTCTTCTCTGCTGACCAGACACAAGGAGTGAGTTTTGACCAGTACCTTGTGGAACTGCACACACTGAGTAAGACTTGTGAATTTGGAGATTTTAGAGGCTCTGACACAGTGTATGTAAACTTCTGGTTTCAATGGTAAGTACCTGGGTGTTCATCTCAACTATAAACTGGACTGGACAGACAATTCCACTGCACTTTACAACAAAGGTCAGAGCAGATGGTACCTGCTGAGAAGACTCAGTTCCTTTGTAGTGCAGTGGGCAGTCCTCAAGATCTTTTTTGACTCTGTGGTAGTATCTGTCATTTTTATGTTTCTTTTTCAGCTGGGGCAGTGGCAATTCTGCTGCAGACAGGAAGAGACTGGATAAAATTATAAAGATAGCTCTTTCATAGGATGCAGTCTCGACCCAGTGCAGGTGGAGGGAGAAAGGAGGATGATGGTCAGGTTCTGGAAGACTCTGATGACCCTGGGCAGCTCCTGTAGTGGTAGGCTACTTCACCCCAAGTGTTTGAGAGAGCGGTACTGTAGGTCTTTCCTCCCTGCTGCTGTGAGACTGTACAACCAGCACTGCTCCCAGTAGCCCCTTCCACAAACTGGACAATACATTTGGGGATTTCTACTATATCATATGAGAATTGTGCAATAACAAGATTAATTTTTACACAAGATACTTTATCTTGATATTTTCTCTATTTTATAATCAGATTACAATTTATTATCATCATCATTATCATTATTATTATTATTATTATTATTATTATAAACTGAAGAAGATAAATTACTGAAATTGTATGAATGAATAGAATTATAATGAATTATTATTATTGTTATAACTTTATTACAAAATACAGTGGTAAAAAGAAAGTATAGACAAGAAATTTGCTTGATAACAGAAAACGTTTACAAAAATTGCCCCAGATTACTTGATGTCATTTCATCGATTCTCCAGCAGATGGCGCAAAGGGATTGTTGGATTTGTTTTACAATTTCTCTGACAGTTAGTGACATGCATTTATGAGTACTGTGTTCATATTTACAAAGCTCTTCACACAGTTAGAGCAACAACGGTCTATAATAAAGTGTATGTGTTAACAATAAGAACAATACAATAATAGTAATTACTTTACTATAATTATAATTAATAACGATAACAAACATAATAATAATAATAATAATAATAATAATAATAATAATAATAATAATTATCATCATCATCATCATCATCATCTGCGTGACCCCAATCCGCATCTCAGGTATTCCCACGTTGGGTCTCGAGCCGCGTGAAACTGTGCATTTTAGACGTCACGTGCGCATGCGTATTCGCTTCTTTGAATAGTTTGTGTTTAAACTGTATCCATGGTGATAACGCGTCACATCGAGCAGTTTAAAATCATAACTCGGCATTTGCTCCTTGGATACAGACAAACATCTGCTCTACAAAAACTCATCTCTTCATCTGAACAGCGCACAACTGAACATCGGAACAACTACATCAACACCACGAACAGCGACTCCCGACGAAGGACTTCATCAACACCACGAACAGCGACTCCCGACGAAGGACTTCATCAACACCACGAACAGCGACTCCCGACGAAGGACTTCATCAACACCACGAACAGCGACTCCCGACGAAGGACTTCATCAACACCACGAACAGCGACTCCCGACGAAGGACTTCAACACCACGAACAGCGACTCCCGACGAAGGACTTCTGACTCTGCGATGGATTTCCGTGTAATGCTGCAAGACCTGAAGAGCTTGACCCTGGGTGAGATCGCCTGTGCTGCGGGTCTGGTCACTCTCTCCACCGGTGTGAGTTACTTCATTTCCCGCAGCCTCCGGGGAAAAAGATCTCCTCAAGGTAGGAAGAGCTTTATCCTACCACGTGACTTTAATGTCTCACTGATTTTACAATAAATCCAGTTGAAGTTACAGTTACAGTCTAATGTTATGTAGCTCACAAGCGACCTCATCTGTTGCCGCGAATTAGCCTCATGCTAGTTATCGTGCTAGCGAACTTGGCTACTGGTTTAAATCACACAATAAAATCATTAAGCTTGGTTTAAGAATTTATTTCATTTCCACAGTGAAATATTTCCTCCATCAGAAGGTCACTTAACAACCCTGAGTACTGGTTTTACACTAAATCATGATTAGACTAGTGATTATCCAGTTAGCGCCCTAAAGGACTTGATTACAGATGTATGTTAGCTAGCTAGCGCATTTCGCTAATCATTTCATGTACACAATATCATATTGAGTATAAAGCTTGCTGAAGTCGGGTGAAGGTGTAAATAATTATACAGTATAATATTTAGATAGATTTTGGATGATGGACAGGGACAGGAGGTTTTTGAGACTTTAATCAGTCACATGTACAGTGAATTTACACAAGCTGAATACTAATGCTGATATTTGTCTGTTTATTCACGAGTGAACTAGCTAACAAACTCACAATATTATTAACTTTTCTGCATTAAAAAGAAAGTTTTTTACTTCGCCCTTTCTCTCTGTTGTTCAGACATGTGTTCATTTAAGATTAGTACATAAAATGTGTTTTTAAATAGAAAAATCCTCATTTCCGGGTGTGGAAAACACAGGTTTAACTACACTGTTAGTAAGCCTGGATAATTAACTTGGTAGCATCATTAAGATAAATAATTTATTCATTAGAGCAAAAATAAAAATGAGTGGATGGTTAAAGTATTTAAAATTAATGCTTGGCTATAAATTATAGCATATATTTAATGGTTAGCTAATGCACTTGAAAACATGTCTACCCATTTTGAAATCTCATCACAATACAACTCATAAACTTGACTATTGGTTTATATGTACGATAGAAAATATTAGTTGTAACTGAAGTTATAATTATGAATCACATACAAATAAAACTAATTTATTACAGCTCCTGTGAAAACACAGAGAGAAACACCAAGGGCTCCTTCTGTCATGGTTGTTGAGCCGATCTCTCTGCTGCATCCCACCATACGCCGCCATGTACCTACAGCTGCTGTTCTGGTAACCAAACCTTTCATTTACTTACTAAAAGCAATCTCTGAATTTTCCAAGCAGCAGAATGTTCAGTGTGTTAGTATGAAACTGCTATGATAAAAAGCCCTTATGATCTTCATGCTTTATTTTTCACAGTTTCTCAGGACTAGTGAGCTGTACAGCGTCTGCCGAAGTGTTCCCTCCCACATTGCAGACTCCTCCCTCTCACATGTAATCACAGTATTCATTACTCTGATGAAGAGATTTGATATTAATGATTTTTAGAAGAGCATTTTAATAAAATATATCTTGAGTTTCATCTTCCCGTTATTTGCAGGAATTCTCTTATTTTGCCCACACTGAGGATGGTTTCACTGGCATTCAGGTAAGGGATTATTTATTGTGGCATTGCAAAATTGTGTTAATTGCAGTGACTAATTGTGTTTGTGTGTGTTAAGGATGTTCGGCCAAACCTTCAGCTGCTGCCGTATGAACATCAACATGATCCATCCAATACCTTTCTGGTAAACAAACCTTTACTCAAGCTGTTTTTACTGTAAGGAAAGTGACAGAATGTTTGATGTGTTATTATGAAACACAAACACACACATCACACACAAACACACACACACATCACACAAACACACACATCTCCTTCTTTACAAGTTCTCATTTTTTGTTTTTGTTTTTTTTTTGTATTTCTAGTCAGTGAACACTATTCGATCCTTCATCAGGAGGATAAGGGGTCCTGAAACTCAGCTCTGCTGGGTGCTATACAGATTTTTAACGAACACCTGAGTCGGTAAGAGTCTTATCAGTGGATTAAAAAGAGATGCTAGAATTGTATTTTGAGAACACAGTCTATCTCATTGCATTTTCTTTTCTCATATTTTAACCCTGGCATTAACAGAGCTTGTCGTCTTTCTTTCTTAAAGTTAATGGGAGGATACTTGGACCACCTGCTGGAGTTCATCCACATGTGGGATGCAGACGAGGAGGAGCCTGAAGCAGAGAACTACTTGACAGAGCTCCTTGTAAGTGTTGAATATCTTCTGACGCCACGATACACAAATTCTCACCATTGTATCTGTAAGACAGTGACATAATACTGGATTTGTGTGTGTGTGTGTGTGTGTAATTTGTTGATAGGGTCAGCTTACAGGCCTTATAGATGTATTCTACGCTCAGCCACGGTTAGGGATCTCCTCCAGCAGCACGTAGAGAAGATGATGAAGACTTTGGAGAGACTCTGAGCAATGTCCTTCCCTTACCCCCACACCTCCCCATTTCCCACCATACACACACACACAAACAATTTTTTTCACTAGTTAATTCCCTTTCAATACTTTTTTACATTTCATATTTTGTCCCTACATTGCTCAAGCTCTCCACAGGTAAGTATAAATTAATTTTGTAATATTTAAATTCTCACATTTTTAAATATTTAATATCGTTACTAACATTATTAACCCTCCTATTTTCATCCTCCTGTTAACCCCCCATCACCCCCTCCTTCCTCATCCCTTGAATAGAGTTTTTCTGTAAATAGTTCAAAATCTGTAAATAGTTGTCTCTTTTATTATAGTGCTTATTTAGTTAACTTCAATAAAATATTTGAATTTCATCTATTACAGCCTCCTTCCGATCATTTCTATGCATCAAAATCATTTCTATGCATCTTTTCAGCACAAACACATAAAATTCATTTCTCACTAAAATACAAATCCTTTCTAAAGAGTGTCAGAAACGTTTAATCATTCACTACAATGTGAAATGAAAATGACAATAAAATACAGATAGCCTTCAAAAATCCTTCAAGACCCAACCTGTCAGGATTAAAGTCTGAAATTCTAATTGTAAAGGATCAAAAATCTGAGATGACACCATCTTACACATTTTAGTGGATTCGTTTACATGGAATAGTATTGACAAATGCACAAGTTACTTCATTATAGTTGAACATCCTTAAATGAAGCCATAACTTTATTATTAATAAAGAAGAAATATGTTTCAATCAGCAATTTTTTAAGGTAATTACCCTAAACAATGCTTTATGTAAAAACAACAACTTAAAATCTTACTTAGATTAGACGATAAGCTGAGATGTACCTTTACCTATACCAGAAGTATTTCCTTACTAATACCAAGAAATAGTGTAAAATTGTTTAAGATAAAAATAAACAATCAAATAAATCTGTGTGTACATATATAGCTATGTATAGTTTTCCATAGTGCATCCAAGTGTCATCTCTTCCCCAGCTAATTGACTACCACTCACTTGGCATTGTACATGATGTAAAAGAAAACGATTCATCAGACCAGGCCTCCTTCTTCCACTGCTTCATGATCCAGTTCTGAAGCTCATACGTCCTCTGTAAGCACTTTATCCATTTTTTTGGACTTTTGCTAGGTAGTAACCACTGCATACCAGGAACACCCTACAAGACCTGCTGTTTTGGAGATGCTCTAACCCAGTCGTGTAGCACTTTTTTGTGTTATGCTACTGGGTATGAAATAAATGAAAACATTATTAGTAAGGCTTATATAAACTTTTGAACTGGTTCATTTGTGTTAATTCAGTTTTTTATTGTATCTTGTGGACTATATGTAAACTTCTGTTATGTAAAAGCAGAGCTAAATAAAAAAAATAATAAAATGCAATGTTTATGATCCCTTTTATTTATTTATTTGTTTGTTTATTTACATTTTGCATATTCAGCTAGTATCTAAAGTTATGATGTCAACTGCATTAGTGTTGGCAATTTTATAACCCTGTGTGTGTGTGTGGGGGGGGGGGGGGTTAATTTAATACTTTTCCTTTATTAGTAAAAAGTATAGAAGGCTGTTTCTTGCCTTTACTTCTCCTGCTGTTGACCACACCCCCTTTTACTTACATTTACATGGCATGTGATGTCACATTAATTGTGTTATAATTTATCACACAGTTTCACTGGTTAGACTTTCACTTCTTTATTTCTTTATTTTAATAAAGTCTCTGTCTTTGTAAGTCTCTGTGAGTCTTTGTAAGTCTCTGTGTTTTAAACTCCAGCTGTTTTTAAATAGGCTACAGGGGTATAGATCATTCAGTAATTTGATCATTCAATTCATTTGATTTTTGACTCCTTATGCATCAAAAGCATCAACATATTTAAATGTACAGAAAAAGTTACAGAATTCAATTTTTGCCACACTGCAGTTTTGGAAACAGAGAACAATGTGATACTACTTTCAGTATCTAATCAGTGACACGGGTTGCCAGTTTCTATGTCTCTTAAGTCATCTTTCTTCAGTAAAAGGATGATGACTGAGGGACAAGTGAGTCAAATTCACTCTCACTTTCCATTACTGAATCATCAGAGTTACTACAGATATCAGATTCAACTCCCATTTCATCATCCTGGTTTTCCTGGACCTGTCCATGTTTTCTGCTTTTTTTCCTTCGCCTTTTCCACTAGTTTTTCTCTTTAAAGTTGGTGTTTTAAGCAGGTTATCATCTTCTGTCATATCAATATCTCTTGAGTTTTCTACCTCTACAGCATCACCATGTTATCTCTTTTTTCTAGTTTTCTATTTCTTCCTCATTACTTTCTTTCACACTCTCTTCTTGATCTTAAACCTCAATGCTAGATTTAACTCTTCACCTTCGTTGTTTAGAATCATATACACTTTTACAAACTGTGAGGTATGGGTTGTTCTGTGTGTCCTGTCCTGTGTTGGTGATTACTGTAGAGATTAGTTGATGTTCATCTGATTGTCCTCTAGATGGCAGTAGTACTAAACATACAAGTAGCAGAGATATAAGAGTAAAAGGTTAGAACCAAGAAGTGATAGAGAAGCCTAAGATCATGTTGAAGTTGAGTGCTGAAGTTGAGTAGAAATAAAGAGGCTACACACCAGTTCGTACACTTACTTTACACTTAGTGTATATTCAACGAACACCACACTCAGTACTTCAGGTTGGTCCACTCCGTACTCCAGCCCAGGCTTTCCTGATGATCCAGTTACTACCACCTGCAAGCAGTAATGGAGACCCTATAAAGCTGGGACAGAAGCCAGTACCAGCAGCTTCATGGCTCACTTCACATTTGGTGGTTGTGTTGTTCAGTGTTGTGTTTCTGCTTCTGTCAGTCCGGGTTTGATCCTTTCTTGCCTTGACTTTGAGTCTGTTCTATGCCCTGTTTTGGTTGCTTTATTTGTATATTCTCTCGCCTGTGAATGTACATATTGCTATATTGTCTATATATCCGGTAGTAGGGGTGTGACTGCCATTTTTTTGGGAGTGTGGGTTTTTGTCTCTGTTTTTCTTGGTAAGGGAGGTTAGGGAAGGTAATTGTCTTTTTCTTTGTTTCTTTTCTTTTGTGTGTGTGTGTGTGTGTGTGTATTGTGGGAGATAATTTTGTAAATGAGGATATATGTATGAGGTGTGTGTTTGATGTAGTGTGAAATAATCGGGGGACAGCAGGAGTGAGTTCTCAGGTAAGGTTTATTCGTTAGGTCGTTTGAGCTTAAGAACAATATAAGGTTGTATCAATGATGTCAGTCTGGCAGGCCTTCTCTGCGGTACCAGGCTTTCCAAACTTCGACCAATCAATGGCAGAGATGCACCCTAGATTATTATGGTCAATCTTCGCTCCACTGGTACCTGGAGCGGCAGTGATCTCATCATGAAGTAAACGCAGCGCGTGGTGGATGGCAATGGTGGTACCAGGCGAAATATCTAGAGTACATACGTAGAAGACAGCGGATAAATCAGAAAAGCCGTGAAGTGTAGAGTGTAATAAAAGAAAGGGTGTTGGCCCCTGAAGGACTGAGAACTTACTATTTAGTTATTACTATTTACTATTTAGCTATTTAGTTTTGAGGCCTTACTAACTATGAGTCTCACTTAGACTGAGCTGTCGGGTCAGTGTGGAGCTGGAGTCATATTTTAGTAGTGAGTACAGTAGAATTTTTATTCCACAGTATATATATATATATATATATATATAATACACTATATTGCCAAAAGTATTCGCTCACCTGCCTTGACTCGCATATGAACTTAAGTGACATCCCATTCCTAATCCATAGGGTTCAATATGACGTCGGTCCACCCTTTGCAGCTATAACAGCTTCAACTCTTCTGGGAAGGCTGTCCACAAGGTTTAGGAGTGTGTTTATGGGAATTTTTAACCATTCTTCCAGAAGCGCATTTGTGAGGTCACACACTGATGTTGGACGAGAAGGCCTGGCTCTCAGTCTCCGCTCTAATTCATCCCAAAGGTGTTCTATCGGGTTGAGGTCAGGACTCTGTGCAGGCCAGTCAAGTTCATCCACACCAGACTCTGTCATCCATGTCTTTATGGACCTTGCTTTGTGCACTGGTGCACAGTCATGTTGGAAGAGGAAGGGGCCAGCTCCAAACTGTTCCCACAAAGTTGGGAGCATGGAATTGTCCAAAATGTCTTGGTATGCTGAAGCATTCAGAGTTCTTTTCACTGGAACTAAGGGGCCAAGCCCAGCTCCTGAAAAACAACCCCACACCATAATCCCCCCTCCACCAAACTTTACACTTGGCACAATGCAGTCAGACAAGTACCGTTCTCCTGGCAACCGCCAAACCCAGACTCGTCCATCAGATTGCCAGATGGAGAAGCACGATTCGTCACTCCAGAGAACGCGTCTCCACTGCTCTAGAGTCCAGTGGTGGCGTGCTTTACACCACTGCATCCGACGCTTTGCATTGCACTTGGTGATGTATGGCTTGGATGCAGCTGCTCGGCCATGGAAACCCATTCCATGAAGCTCTCTGCGCACTGTTCTTGAGCTAATCTGAAGGCCACATGAAGTTTGGAGGTCTGTAGCGATTGACTGCAGAAAGTTGGCGACCTCTTCGCACTACGCGCCTCAGCATCCGCTGACCCCGCTCCGTCAGTTTACGTGGCCTACCACTTCATGGCTGAGTTGCTGTCGTTCCCAAACACTTCCACGTTCTTATAATACAGCTGACAGTTGACTGTGGAATATTTAGGAGCAAGGAAATTTCACGACTGGATTTGTTGCACAGGTGGCATCCTATCACAGTTCCACGCTTCACTGAGCTCCTGAGAGCGACCCATTCTTTCACAAATGTTTGTAAAAACAGTCTGCATGCCTAGGTGCTTGATTTTATACACCTGTGGCCATGGAAGTGATTGGAACACCTGATTCTGATTATTTGGATGGGTGAGCGAATACTTTTGGCAATATATATATATATATATATATATATATATATATATATATATATATATATATATATATATATATATATATATAAATATAAATAAACTACTGTGCGTTGCTTACCTGGGGAACACATGACACCAGGAGGCATTATGGGAAGAACACAAGTTAACTAATTATCAAACTCGCTGGTTTATTAACTTTTAAGCATTAACAGGAAAGTTTGATATTGTGTAATTGAAGAGTCAATTCTGAGTCACAGAAAAGTAATTTATTCTAGAGCCTGCGGATGTGCTGGAGGAATCAATACTCGCTCTGTCCTCCAGGTATGTGTCAGTTAAATGGTAATATTTTAACTTGTAGGCCACTTTTGTTTAAGTGTGTGTGTGTGTGTGCATGTTAAAGTCGTTGAGCCAATCCTGCAGCTTCTGCCCCCCGAACCTCACTACAAACCTTCAGCTGTCATTCTGGTAAACAAATTCATTTATTTACTAAAACCAATCAATGGATTTTATAAGGTTGACCAGGTCCATCTCCCAGTCTGAGGTATTCTACAGTGCAGGAGCTGAGATACAAACACACAAACACCCTTCATTACAAGTTCTAATGTATAGTTTTGTTTCTCCATTTATAGCCAGTGGACATTAGGAGAGACATCTTTGGAATGATGAGCTGTCCAGAGAGTCGGCTCTGCTGGTTCGAAACCTCAGAGACACACTGCTTGACTCGTAATCAGTCTTTTTTACACTGATGAAGAGAATAGACATTTTTGAATTGACATGATTTTTAGAAGAGCACTTTTGTGAAATATGGTTGTAGATATGGTAATTAGATGAGTTTCATCTAATTGTCATTTGCATGGATTCCCTTATAATAGCATAGATGAGGAGAGTTTCACTGGCATTCAGGTAAGGGATTATTCATTATGGCATCACTTTTTTTAATTGCAGTGACTAATTGTGTTTGTGTGTTTTAAGTTTGTTGAGCCAAACATTCAGCTGCTGCCCACCGAACAACACCAAGACCCTTCATCTGTTTTTCTGGTAACCAAAGCTTTCCTTTATTTACTAAAGCTGATCAGTGGAATTTACAAGGTTGTTTTTACTGTAAGCAAAGTGACAGAATATTAGTATAAAACTGCTATGATGAGAAGCACTCAGTCTTCCTGCTCTACTTTACTCAGCCGCTCAATGCTGGTGAGCTGATCGGTGCTTACCATAATAATCAGTTCCTCTCTGGACACCTCCATCTCCCAGATGAAGGTATTCTACAGTGCAGCATCTGAGGTACAAACACACAAACACCTTTCTTTACACGTTCTAATGTTTAGTTTTGTTTCTCTGTTTCCAGTCAGTGAACATCAAGACCTACTTCTTGGGGATGATAAGGGGCTCACAGAAAAGTCAAAAGTCAAAGAAGCTTTATTGTCACTTCAACTATATATAGCAGATGCAGTACACAGTGAAGTGAAACAACGTTTCTCCTGGACCAGAGGTGCTACACATAACACAGACAAAGTACAGTGACGCAGACAAACACAGCTATAACATGGAGATAAAAAAAATGAAACTATAATTTAGAAATTAAAATTAAATTAAAAAAAGTTTTAATAATTAATAATTAGTTTAAAACCACCAAGACTTTGCTTGACTCACATGGAAATCACAGACTTAATTACTCTGAGGAAGAGAATTGAACTTGATGATTATTTGATGCACGCGTTTGTGAAATAGATCTTGACTTTCAGCTTTTTGTCATTTGCAGGGATTCCCTTATCAAACCACCATAGAGGACTGTTTCTCTGGCATACGGTAAGGGATTATTTATTGAGGCATCACAAAACTTTTGTTAATTTCAGTGGCTAATTGTGTTCACTTTAATTTGTTCTCTTCAGGCTGAATCTGGGAGGGTTACTGAATTCATCTCCTGTAACCGAGTGGAGACGTCTTTCATCGTGCCACGTTATTACGTGGTAAATTTATTGCACTGTCATGAAGTGTATTTTGTAGTTAGTAACTTTTGGAATTTTGTCAGTTGTACTTTTATTTGTCTGCATTGTCACTATTTATTTATTTTTATTCAACAGCAAACCATTACAACGGTAACCTGCACTTACCTGTATGTGGCTGCAGATGGACAATGTACACCTCCACTTGGGAGTGGGATCAGGACGACTCTGAGGTAATTCAGAGATTCAGATCTGATGTGTATCTACATATGCTGCTATTCCCCTGAATGGAAGGCTGTAAAATTTACTGTGTGAGTTTTAATGCTTCATTGATTTGGCTTGCAGGAGAGTGATCAGTGCCTTAACCCAGAGGAGATGGAGGTGTCCTTTATTTGGTACGATCCTCTTCACTGGTCAGTGGTGTAATGGTGTATTGTATGTTTAACATACACTAAGCATTTATATCTCTTTTTTCTTAGCTGCCATCTTTCAGACAGAGGAGACATCGGCCTGAAGGTGCCCGCTATCTGTGAGGCGTTCGCTGTGAGTTAAACCTTTATTCAGCTGCTGTTATTGCACAGGTAAAGTCCACTCTTCTTTAACGTATATTGTGTGCTGTCTTATATTCAGACTCTGCTTGCCAGCATCCACTACCAGAACTTCTTGTTCATGGTTGGAAAGATTGTCATGTGTCTGGCAGCAGCTAACAACCAGGTGACTTCAGAATCATGAAAATCTGTTTGATTTTTGTGATGAAAATACTTTCAGTTACTCGGCCATCGCCAAGTGAGTTACAGAGATTTTCTTGCTTGTTTTAACAGGATGCAGTTGGTGTGCAGTTGGACTACGAGACCCTGATTCAGTTCCTGAGGACGCCTTTCAATCAGGAAATAGATTAAAGCAGAGCTCTCTGGGTCCAATGTAAGCTAATAAACACCTGTGTGAAATTACAGATGATTAAATATAAAAGATTTTGCTAATATTGAAAACAGGACTTCAATATGTAAAGCTAATTTATTTTTGTACCTTTTCTTCTCTGTGCAGGTCCACCACTACAACTTCCTGGACATTTTTATGAACTGATTCTCTTTAGCTGCTTTAAAAATAGCTCAACACCTCAGGCAGTAAGAGTCTTATCATGAGATTTTGCTTAAATTTCAATTTCAGAACATGGTCTATTTTATCTCATTTTGTTTTCCCATATTTGTAAACCTGATTAGACATGGCATTAATGAAGCTTGTCTTTCTTTCCTAAAGTTTAAGGGAGGATTCTTGGAGCGCCTGCTTGAGCTCATCAGCATGTGGGATGTAGACGTGTGGGAGCCTGCAGCAGAGAACTACTTCACAGTGCTTATTGTAAGTGTTCGAATATGTTCTGATGCCATGATACACAAATTCTCAGGATTGTATCTTAAACTCATTGACACTATGTTGAATGTGTGTGTGTAATTTGTCTATAGGATCACCTTACAGAGCTTGCTGAAGTTCTGTTCTCCCAGCCTCTGGAGCTCTACAGTGACCCAGCAGCCTTAGCCACCACAGTTCCATCTCCTCAAGCAGCATGTCCAGTTGATGATGGACATTTTGGAGAAGCTCTGAGCAATTCTTTCATGTCTTTACCCTCTTAATATTTTCTTCCTGTTTAATTTCATATTTGTTTTTTTCCTACATTGCTCAGACTCTTCGCACGTAAGTATAAATTAATTTTATTTCTATTTTTGATTAACTTCATATTTTAAAAATCTATTTTCTTTCCTACAATGAACCCCAGGACGGAAGAAGGGCTTAACCCTAGTACTTATGATCCCTCCCTTAATTTTCTATCCTTTTGGGTAAAGATCTAGTCTTTTCTTTTATCACCAGACTGTATAATGCAGACCTCAAATTTATCCCCGTATAACTGTCTGTTAGACACATTTCTACAGTATACATCTGACCAATAACCACAAAGAAATAAAAACATTCTTTACTTTTGCTTCATACTTGATTTACTATTGTTGCAGTTCCAGGCTGCTTGAGAAAACAGAAAAGAGATTTGGAAATGAACAATTCAAATACCTTCAGAGGACGGTGTATTATATAAAGCTGCTGCTCGTTTCTTCTGCCATTCACTTTCCACAAGTCCATGGCAATTTCCTGTAACTTTCTTCTCCATTCTTTCACATGCTAAAGTAATTAGATAAGTAGCTATGTATAATGTAGTTAATATTCTCCAGCCAGCAATTACTGCTTGTTGAAATTAAAACAGGGTGGGTGAAAAAATCAACCCATTTGCTCAGATTTCTTAAATCACATCCATAACCAGACCAATGATTCCATCTAAAACTCTATCTATCAGCAAGTAGCCATCTGATTCCTTAGAATTTGACCTCAGGCATCTATAAGTAATCCCCCACACCACCACAGTGTTGCTGTAACTAGAAAAAGTCTAATAACATTTTCTATTACATTAACTACACTTTACCTGCTGTAATCAGTCAAGTGGCTTTTACAAGGGCATTTGGTCACAGCAAATGTATCGCCAAATCAAACTAAATATAATAATGCTTGGTTTCAATGGGTCTACTTTCGGCAGCAGAAAGTCCAGCCGAACGATGATGGGCCATTTAACAAGCATACCTGAATGCAACGTGTCTTCTAGGCTTTCAGCTGAAACTGAATCTTTAACATAGTAGTTGTGAATAGAGAATACTTGTTACACAGAATTTCTTACAGAATAGTACTGTAATACAGATTTTTACAAAATACATAACACCTGCTCCCTTTATAATAGTAATAATAATTATAACAGTGGGGCAAGTACACACATGGGTAGAGTGTAAGTATAAGAGTATAGGGTATAAATACTGAAATCACAAAAAAGTACATTTAAAATAAATCTATTTAAGCTATTTATTATATCAAGAAGTATGAAAACAAATTTCATTCGAGTCATTTAATTCTTTTATTATTTTATTTCATTAAGTGGTTACAGGCTGGTCTTCTTGTGAAAGTGAGACTTAATGCTTTACTTCTATACTCTGTGGTACCTGTTAGTAAGTCTCCTGTATTAGGTCAATTCTCAATCTCACCACAGGATGGCAGTATCGGATACAGCTTATATAAAACAAGGCGAAACCTAGAACTACCTGACAATCATTAGATTATATATCCAACAGTGAGATTGATTTGTTGTGAGAAAGCCTAGAGCGTAAATTGATTGAAATAATAAGTTGCTGAATTTTCTCAGGAACAGCCATCTGTTGCCAGGTTGTTTTTTTTATTATTATTTCAGGTCTTGTGTGTGGCACATGTTCCATAATACTTTGTGCCAAGTAAGAATGTCACTTTTGAGAGATACAAGTTTTTCTCTGCTGACCAGACACAAGGAGTGAGTTTTGACCAGTACCTTGTGGAACTGCACACTGAGTAAGACTTGTGAATTTCGAGATTTTAGAGACTCACTGATGAGCGACAAAATAGTCTGTGGGATTCCTGATAATGGTCTCAGGGAAAGACTGTCTACAATATGTGTAGACCTGCTGAAATCACTTGTGCACAAGCCAAGGAACTACATAGAGAAGATAACTGCAGGCCATTAAAAAAGAGGAGCAAAACACATTTTGCAAAGCAAAAGAGTGAAAACCCCAAAAAGTAAATGTTGCAGATGTGGAGGCAAAATCTGCAACAATAATGTCTCTCCTGCGATGTCTTGCAGACCAAGATGACCTGTTAGACCTCCTCAAAGGCTTATTGAAATTTGTTAAATATTTCAAGGACTGGGGTAGTTGAAAAAGAAAAAGGTTGATTGTAATATCTCACAGTTAAACTGCAACTATTGTTTTACTGTTAGGTAAAAGAAAAAAAAGGTTGTTTTTTGCATTAAAGTTAGTAATAGAAGTAAAGAATCCCAAAGTTAGTGCTTTACTTTTAAAGTGGGAAAGATGTGATGTTATGAATGATTACATGTAATTTTGGTTCCGGGTGTGTGTGTGCGTCTGGACAGTTTAGAGGGGCACCGCAAGTTGTGCTATAAGAAATGTGTGCGCACGTGCAAAATGCTAAGTAAAGTGAAGTGGCTAAAAAGACATTGAAGCTCTCCAGCATGTTGATTAAAACATAAAAGAGGGCATCACATTTAGTGCTACATCACATACACACATATGGTCCACAGTGTCAGTGTGAAATGCCACAGAAATGCCATTGTTTGTTTCTGGAATTAGCCTGAATTAGCATATTTATGTTTACATTATATATATGAAATTCCTCACAAATCACCATGAGCCAATGTGCGGTATATATATGTGCAATTCTGCATTCTTTATTCTTCCGTTCATTTGTTTATTTCAGACTTACATATTGCACACAGAACTTCCGGATAGTGTAGTCGACCAGCACCGTTACATCCTCCACAGACACCCTCACACATCCGTACAGCCAGCAGCCCTGCTCTGGCCAGTACTGACAGCATTTTTCCTAGAAAAACATGCAGATTCAAAACCATTTAACCGTTGTAAGCATTTCCAGAGCTAACTGTGTGGCAGATTTGTGCTCCTAAACCATTCTCCAGAAATCAGCCACTGTCTCCAGGTTCGGACCTGCAAACAGACCTTTTTAAAGCTTTCCAACAGAAAGTCATGACATTCAGTAAATTCATTCTGACATTCACTCTTCTGATCTGTATGCTGTGTAACGTGTGGGTGACTGCTTCTTTGTTATAATCTTAAAAACTGATGAAACCCTCAGATGAAAGGTCACTTACACTGACTACTAGCTGTAGTTAACTGCAGGAACTGCACAACACTAACTTGGTGTCACAAAACAATTTGTTTAGAGTTTAACCCTTTTTATCATCACACCGACGTTCCTTCTATTTAACTTATCAAACATTTTCAATTATTTTTTTCAATATAAACAAATGAATTATTTTCTCGCTGCAAATCTGATCCAAATTTAGTCAGGACACTGTTGGCATTCAGTGTGTAAAATATCATCACTCTGTGTTTAGCTGCTGCTGAGCAGGGCAATGAGAAATGACACTTATCCACAGTAACGCTGGTAGAGAGATAAAACAGCCAGCACATCTCAAACGTTTT